>NW_017306650.1:301559-309034 GCF_000935625.1 Nanorana parkeri | reverse complement strand
GGGGGGGGGGGCGTACGGCCGCGTAGTCCCATAGAGAAGGACAGGTGCTGTGTACGAATCACACGCAGCACCTGTACTTCCCAGGAGCTGCCTATACGGCCCTACACGGAGCTGTACGTGCGAGCCGATTCCAGTGTTAATGAGGGCTAAAGTGTACAACAGCCCCAAAACAAAAAGGGTAAAAATGGTGCAGGGGTAGCCTCATAATTTAGGCAAACTGATGAATCCCTCCAATAGCTCAGCATTATTTGATCTCTGGAGGGGGAAGTGGAGACGCTTAAGGTACACTAAATAAAATACATACTTGGAGTATTTTTTTTTAAATAAAGTTTAACTCGATCCAAAAGTTTCAATTCCTATTGAGAACCTATGAGGGAGCTGGCCAAGTTCCTTATTTCACCAGATGGCAATATTTTCAATGTTTTTAGTGAGTTCCCAAGTTTACTCAGATCTATTTGGGGGTTATCAGTAATTACCACAATGCATCTGTTATTTCATTCCTGCTTTTATAATCCCCCTCCTTTTGGCATGATACATGGCATTGCTGTTAATATGCATCTATGTAGCATAGAGCATGTTATTCCCTTTTTATTTTACACTGTCAATAACCTCAAGTAGATTCTCAAAAGGGATGTACACAGAATATCCTCCAGAGAGGAAACAGGATTCACACACAGGTGTCACTGGAAATGCAAGTAGGGCTGAAGCTAACGATTATTATAGCAAATTAATCGATTGGTTGTAATAAAAGAAAATCTCTCTCATCGATAATGAGAATGGTTGCCAACTATTATCGATAATTGATTAGTTGTTGCAGCCCTAAATGCAAGTGACAGAAATCCCTTCTGAAAGGCTACTAACCCCAAAAAACAAAAACAATGAGGGTATTTAACCCTTCCCCATACTATCCACAGCAATAATAATAATAATAAAAACAAAAGTATTGGCCAGAGTTCTACACTAAAGCTTTGTGTTTAAATTCATGCTACACTACTGTGTCCAGGATTGTACAGTGTGTTGGGAGATCTGCTTTAATTGAATAACACCATACTACTACACATAGTTAATGTATCAGAGAGTCAGTACCAAGCAACATTATCCTGCAGCCATCAGTCTGATTCAGCCTCTTACTGCATTTTTTCTTATTCGATATCCAGAAATAGCTACACTCCAAGGGTCTTCACCGAAACGTAAAAGTCTTTATTTATGGCACAAATAAAGTTCCTCCCCATGTATGCTCAACCTCCAATGCCTTTCATCATTACAGCTTACTTCTGGCTTACTCAGATCTATGGGTCTACAGCAGGGGTAGCCAAAGTCCGGCCCTCTAACTGTGGTGTATGGACGCGAACGAGCACATATAGACGATCGGCGGGCTATGGAGCCGCTAATCGCCTATATGTGTGCAATAGTCTGGTCTTTTCTGCCCGTGCGTGCCCGCTAGGGGGCGCGCGCGAGCAGAAAAAAATTGCCGTCTGGAGCCGGCAACCCGCAAATGCTGCAGTGCCGTCCGTCCGTTTTTTTACTACGGGCGGACGGCAAGTGGTTAAAGTGCATGTCAGAAAAAACATATGCAGTACATCACTGCAATACATACAAGTCCTGTTTTTGGCTGATAACAGCATTTTCCTGGACTGAGTGGTGTGAGTCCTGCCCAGCTGTTTTGCTCAACTACTCAAACCCTCCCAACTCCCCTCATCTTTACTACATTATCACTAATTATACTGTAGTCAAAGATGAAAAATAGGAGGGCTAATTAATTTGAGATAATGCATGCCCAGGACAACCCTGAATTTCTGGCATGACCACAGGGATTTTCTGCACTTTTTGAACAGGTATAACAAAATGCTTTTATTAGATTATTAAAACAGACCAATGGACATAATGGAAGTTTATTGTTCAGTTCACATACACTTTATCACTCCTTTCTCTATAGACCAAAACATACATGTCTGCCTGATGTGAAAGCAATTGTCTGTGCACCAGTCTCATTAAAAGGCTGTTCTGCAGCTTGAATAGTTCATGCTTGGCTTGGACGCCATTGCACTTCACTTGGTAGCAAGTCAATCAGCAATTTATTTATTTTCCCCCCATAGTAGTGATTCTCCAAGGTTGCCCATATAACACCGACAAAAGCAACGTGTGATAATCAGGCTGTTTTTTAGCTTAATAGAGGCAATAATGAGCGCCTCCGCCTAGCCTTGAAAACTTAAAAAAGTTATTTAGAAACAGAAACAAAAACTACAATCGTAATTGAAAATACAGAATGAGGTTGCATTGGTTGTTTAACCACTGCACTCCAGTCTGCCATTTTGAAATAGTGTCTGGATCAGGGCCCGATTCAGTTATTGTTCTGCTGCCATAGACAAAAACAAAAACCAACTGCTTGCTGATAAAAGTGAACCTTTTGAAGCATTCAGTTAAGACGTTAAACACAATGGACATACCTTGGTTCTTCATCTTTAGTTGACCTCTTTGGACAATACTTCTTCACCAAATTCCTAAAAAAAAAAAAAATCAAATATAAAAAAACAAAAACAACAACTGTCATCTGCAGAAATGATTAGGTTGAAAGCAGCTCTTCCATTGCCTGCATCTGCTGCAGTTCCCTTACATGGTATAGAATGTGCAGTACTTCAAACATACCTGAAATTATGTCTGAAAAGTGAATTCATGCTTGTATTACTTCAAAGGATTTAGAAACGTTTAAAAAAAGCTTCTGCATCATGACAAAACCTAGCACGTGATGTCAACCCTACCTACTTCATTTCTGTGGGATTACAACGCACACAGACCTTTCCTCATCTCCAGAACAACTCCTACTGCACAGTAAGTTATCAGCTCACACAATTTATGGGAAAAAATCAAGAGGTATGTTTTGCACTTACTGTGCAGCAATAAGAATTAATGTGCAGCTATAACAAAACCCTTTCAGTGGTGTATTTTGAAACCCAATAGGTAGCAAATATCAGGAGTTCATTGTTTGAGTTTACATATACTTTAAGTTGTATTTTCAAAAAGAAAGTAAGGAGATAAACACCGATCAGCCATAGCAATATGACCACTGACAGGTAAAGCGATTAACATTGATTATCTCATTACAATGATTTAAGAGACTGTGACAAGGGCAAAATTGTGATGGTTAGACGACTCGGTCAGAGAAACTCCAAAACTAAAGCTCTTGTGGGATGTTCCTGGTCTGCAGTGGTCAGGGCCTACCAAACGTTGTGCAAGGAAGGAAAACTGGGGAACCAGCAACAGGGTCATGGGTGGCCAAGGCTCACTGATGTACGTGAGGAGCAAAGGCCGGCTTGTGTAGTCCAATCTAATAGAAGAGCTACTATTGCTCAAATTGTTGAAAAATATGATGCTGGCTCAGATAGAAAGGTGTCAGAGTGCCCATGCTTACCCGTGTCCACCGCCATAAGTGTGAACAATGGGCACGTGAGCATTAGAACGGGACCACGGAGCAATGAGGGGAAAAAAAGTGGCCTGGTCTGATGAACCATGTTTTCTTTTACATTGTGGATGGGCGGGTGCGTGTGTGTGCGTGTTTCGCTTACCTGGGGAAGAGATCGCACTAGGATCAACTATGGGAAGAAGGCAATTTGGCAGAGGCAGTGTGATACTTTAGGCAATGTTCTGCTAGGAAACCTTGGGTCCTGACATTCATGTGGATGTTACTTTGACACGTACCGCCTACCTAAAGATTGCTGCTGACCAAGTACATGCCTCCATGGAAACAGTATTCAATGATGGCAGTATACTCTTTCAGCAGGATATGCCCTGCCACACTGAAAAAATGGTTCAAGAATATTTTGAGGAACACAACAATGAGTTTGAGGTGTCAGATAGTACTTCAAACATACCTGAAATTATGTCTGAAAAGTGAATTCATGCTTGTATTACTTCAAAGGATTTAGAAACGTTTAAAAAAAGCTTCTGCATCATGACAAAACCTAGCACGTGATGTCAACCCTACCTACTTCATTTCTGTGGGATTACAACGCACACAGACCTTTCCTCATCTCCAGAACAACTCCTACTGCACAGTAAGTTATCAGCTCACACAATTTATGGGAAAAAATCAAGAGGTATGTTTTGCACTTACTGTGCAGCAATAAGAATTAATGTGCAGCTATAACAAAACCCTTTCAGTGGTGTATTTTGAAACCCAATAGGTAGCAAATATCAGGAGTTCATTGTTTGAGTTTACATATACTTTAAGTTGTATTTTCAAAAAGAAAGTAAGGAGATAAACACCGATCAGCCATAGCAATATGACCACTGACAGGTAAAGCGATTAACATTGATTATCTCATTACAATGATTTAAGAGACTGTGACAAGGGCAAAATTGTGATGGTTAGACGACTCGGTCAGAGAAACTCCAAAACTAAAGCTCTTGTGGGATGTTCCTGGTCTGCAGTGGTCAGGGCCTACCAAACGTTGTGCAAGGAAGGAAAACTGGGGAACCAGCAACAGGGTCATGGGTGGCCAAGGCTCACTGATGTACGTGAGGAGCAAAGGCCGGCTTGTGTAGTCCAATCTAATAGAAGAGCTACTATTGCTCAAATTGTTGAAAAATATGATGCTGGCTCAGATAGAAAGGTGTCAGAGTGCCCATGCTTACCCGTGTCCACCGCCATAAGTGTGAACAATGGGCACGTGAGCATTAGAACGGGACCACGGAGCAATGAGGGGAAAAAAAGTGGCCTGGTCTGATGAACCATGTTTTCTTTTACATTGTGGATGGGCGGGTGCGTGTGTGTGCGTGTTTCGCTTACCTGGGGAAGAGATCGCACTAGGATCAACTATGGGAAGAAGGCAATTTGGCAGAGGCAGTGTGATACTTTAGGCAATGTTCTGCTAGGAAACCTTGGGTCCTGACATTCATGTGGATGTTACTTTGACACGTACCGCCTACCTAAAGATTGCTGCTGACCAAGTACATGCCTCCATGGAAACAGTATTCAATGATGGCAGTATACTCTTTCAGCAGGATATGCCCTGCCACACTGAAAAAATGGTTCAAGAATATTTTGAGGAACACAACAATGAGTTTGAGGTGTCAGATCCATGGAGACCCCCACCTTGCAGGACTTAAAGGATTTGCTACTGACGGCTTGGTGCCAGATACCACAGCATAGCTTCATAGATCTAGTGGAGTCCCTGCCTTGATGGGTCAGGGATGTTTTAGCCGCAAAAGGGAGAACTACTAAATATTAGGCAGGTGGTCATAATGTTATGGCTTATAAGTATAGGTTAAGTTTTAAGGAAACCAAACATAAAATGATTACCACTGAAAATGCTAGATGTCTGGTTGTCACACAGCCTCTAGTTTTAAAACTTTCTTAGTCACTGACTTCGGATCAAGTTTGCAGTTTTAAAAGAGAAATTATGGGGTAACCTTTTTATCCCATAGTTCTCTTTAGGGTCACGGGACCTCCTCCCATGACCCAAAGCTTAGTGTAAGCTATTGCCCACGGTATACTGAGGGTGCCGCAGACGGGACGGATACCGACAATACTGTCGAGATCCACCCAGCTGGCTGATTTACAGCGGGCTCTGCCCATCTAGAGGCGGAGCCAGCTGTGCCAGCACCCCGTCCGTTCTTCCAGTCAGCACTGGAGGAGTGATATCCCTGCGAGGAGCAATGACTGACAGTCTTGGTATTCTGCACTGCGCCGCTGTATAATGTACTATATTGCACACCACACTTTTTTTTTACTTCCACCGCGCCAAGCTTGCTCCCGTGATGGACTACAATCTTAACACAAACTAGTCGTCAATCACTGGAGCCTCTTTTTTTTTATCCGATTAACCGAACTTAATAATCGGCCAACTAATCGATTATGAAAATATGAAAATATTATTGAATATATAAAATGCCTGCACATACACAGTAAAAACAAACATGAACAGGAGACATCCTGCATGTGCCAATGTGTTTTCAGAGCAGCAGGTGTTGGATTGCATGCCTGAGGACGGAGCTACTTGCTTATGTGCTAGAGTTTGGGTGACCTGCAACCCTGAAAGCTGGCCATACACCTGTAGAATTTCTACAAAAAAGTAGCAAAATCGTCAGAACATTGAATGGTTCCAGCATGGACTTGACAAATTTAATATGTTATTTTGCTGGATTGCCATGCCAATGCATTGAATTCTAAAGTACAATATCAGGATGAAGAGAACCAACGTAATGTTAATTTTCCAAGCACATGTGCATTTCTAGAACAAGGATTCTTCCTGGCAGAAAACCACATTCAGAAAATGTATTGGCGAAAAATGTTTAATCCAAATGTTTGGCTCAATATCAAAAACAACTGTTTGTATTTGATATGTACCCATTACAAAACAAACAATCCGAAAATACGAGTTTTAGAAAAAACTCTACAGGTGTATGGCCTATTTTCAGCTTATAAATGGAATGCAAACAATGATATTCTCTGCCAGCCAATACCAGTCACATCATGCTGAAATTTTCACTCCTGCAACAGGATACAATTCACCTGAATTTTACTACAGAATAAAAACATTCCAGAAAATAATATTTGAAATGCTAAGACTGTAAACCTCAGCGAGGAAGAGGACAATCTATTATAATCACATCTACCCTCTCAGCTACTGGAAGCAGCACACAATCCCTGGCAAATGCGAGCAGCACACAGTAGGGTTTATTCTGAAGGAAATACTAGGAGCCATTTCAGCTGACTAAACTCGGCAATACATTCTCCTGTCACTGTGGAAAAACACCATTCACAATACAAAGCAAATTAGGGATTCTAGCCATCCCGGAGCGCGCTGTTTACAACTCACAAATCATTCTCTCGAATACATCCACTCGGCTACTACTTCTCTTTGTTTGTTATTTTTGTCCATGTAGATTCTAAACACACCTCATTATCATTCATTAGGTGAAATCCATAACAATGCGGTATCCTGGCAACCAAGCATTGGTCCTTTCAGAAAGGGTCCCTCTGGCATTTAAAGATAGCAGGAAGTAAACTGGTTCAAAGAACATGCAAATAAGAGGTGATGACTTCTAAAAGCTGGGTACCACGGAGAATCTTCTAGAAACTCGCTCAAGACTGCCTTCCGAATTTCATGAGTTAAATGTGATGGCTCTGCTTGCAGCAAGAAAGAAAAAAAAATGAAAGCGAATGGACTGACATTTACACATCAGGGGTGTGGAAATTTTTTTTAAAAACTACTTGTCCAAGGACTAAAGCTGATCTACTTGTCCCTCATGAAAATCTACTTGTCCTGATACAAAAAAAGAAAAAAAAAAAAATTTAACCATAACCGTATTTAGCAATGCCAAGAAGAGCTTCTCGAAGGTCAGTGCCGTCAGATGACAGCGCTGACCAACGAGTGCTTGAATTTTGAGAGCGAAATTCCAATTACAATGGCACAGGCACAGATAGTACACCCATACTGGCGAATGGGAAGGACCGTTCCAATGAAGGGTAAGTA
>NW_017306650.1:276888-301336 GCF_000935625.1 Nanorana parkeri | reverse complement strand
GGGAGAGATTGGGGGGGGGGGGGGGGGGGAAATGGTGTCTGGACCAGATTTGTGCGGGTAATTCCATTATGTATGGGCACCTTAAGTCAGACCTACAGCCCTGCAATCAGCAAAGATCATACTCCCAGCTGACTGGAGAGTTCTAGCTCTGGCAGACCTCTGCAGAGAGACCACCGCTGCCAAACAGAGCAAGGGGTCCTTCCATGCAGTATGCTAGCAGGGGAAAGGCTTTTTCACTCAGGCCTGGCTGCTTTCTAAACGGTTTTCAGGGCTAGTTCACAACAGCCCCAGTGCGTTCAGGCCCAAATGGTGCCGGAAAGCAAAGCATTGCATTCCGGCTGGCTCACTTTGTTTTGGGGCAGAAGGGGCGTGGCGGTGCATTGAAGTCAATGGCAACGCAGGTACGCCCTCCGGACGCAGTGCGATCATCCGCACCAGGACGCGGTCCTGTCAGAAAAAAATGCACCATCGCACTGTGGCCGGGGGGTGTGGCTGTGGTGCCATTGACTTCAATGCACTGCCACGCCCCCTCCTGCGCCAAAACAAAGTGAGCCAGCCAGCATCCATGCTGGAACGCACTGGGACTGGTGTGAACTAGCCCTCACACCTTTTGCTTTGATGCACCTGGAATACATTTAGCTGATTTAGCCCTGCACATAACAAAAGCATGTGAAGGAAACAGACATGCACTGAGAAAGACAAGCAAACTGGCAGCATCAACAGGTATTTTATGGGGTGGGTTTGCGTTTAATAACTTAAAAGGAAGCCTGCAGATGCTGACCTACTTCTGAAAATGATCATTGCTTGGCTGTCAAATTGATCCTCTGGCTGGAAAAAGCCAGAGAGCAAGTGAAAACCTGTAGCAACCAGGTAGCATTTATTCACTAGCTTGAACACTAAGCTGCTAAGAGTTGAATTCTGGCTGCTCTTCAGTAATATATTTTAGCTGCTTTTTCCACTAAAGCTTAGAGTCTCAAACTGAAATCACACTGTATATTTTACCAGTAAAGTGTTTGGAGTACTTAGGAAGGCAACAACACATTTTCACCTTGAGACCAAAGGGGTAACATTTTGGCTTAGGCGTCTCCCTGTACAGAATTTCCCTTTGTAGAGAGCAACGGATGGAGTCCCGCACAGGAAGTGAAAGTCTTGTTTATCATGGAGAACTGAAAAAGGTACAGGAAAAAGACCATGCCTGCGCCACTAAGATTTAACAAGAAGCTGTGAATGTCACTGCTAATTAAAGCACAAAACAAGCAGGGGAAGGAGAATGTGTCTGACAGATAGCTTGTGTTCACATAGTGCAAGAATTCAGGAAAGTTAACGAACAACCAGCTGTTATTACTATTCAGGAACAACTTTGCTAAGCTTGGACAGTCCACTGCAAACCCATCACCGGCTATACCAACACATTGTGTTACAAAAAAAGTCCTGCACTGCAAGGGTTAAGTGCTCATTCATGTCTAGGGGACCTTTACTTACCTGATCCCACTCCCCCAGCAGTCAGGGCCCACCGCTCTCCCTTCTGAGGCCTGGTTCACACCTAGGCGACAGCGCATACAGCAAAAAGCTTGTTTTTGTGAGCATATTGTAGCTCATTAATGTTAATGAGAAAGCGCATAAACACAGCAAACGGACGGTTTCAAGCGTTTCC
The DNA here is from genome assembly GCF_000935625.1 of Nanorana parkeri. NCBI lineage: Eukaryota > Metazoa > Chordata > Amphibia > Anura > Dicroglossidae > Nanorana > Nanorana parkeri. The sequence goes on along the minus strand of NW_017306650.1, from coordinate 299,682 downwards.
GATTCAGTCTATGGGACCAAAAAGAGCTGCAATAATATGCCAAAAAAAAAGCACCTGTACTTTTTTTTTTTAGCAACAAAACGCTCAGATATGAACAGGGCCATAGAAATGAATGACACAGGTTATTAATGTTGAAGATAACCCATCCCATTTAGAATATGAATACTACTATTCCTGATTTGTTTTATTTTAGTGCAGGCTCCAGGGCCGATGCCCTTGTCCCTGCTAATATAATCAGTGAGTGAAGCTGGCCATACACCTTACAATTATCTGCAGATTTTCTGTGGTCAGATGGAAAAGGTGCAACAGATTCCTCCATCTACACTTAACTGTGTGGATGGAGTAATCTCCACCTGGGCCAATCTGTTGCACTTGTAATGATAACTGTAAGGTGTATGGGCACCTTGACTGACAAGGAACAATTGTGCAACCTGTGAAGACTCAAGCCAGTGACTCACCAAGTACTGAACACAGGAATAAGGTGAACAACCCCAGAAACTTCAAGGTGATATCAAAGTCAAAATGTCAGTGTCAGTGCAGGCATGACGTAGACACTTTCTATTGGATGTCCATTGGCCAGGGACCTTGCAGGATCCAGATGAGGACGAACGTCAGGGGAGGAGAGTAAAGTGAACTGGCAGTCTCAGGCGCCAACGCACAGCTGGATTTGCAGTCACACCAGGGCGGATTTGTCCGCGCTGAACAGCCGACATGATCAATCCCATACATTTGCTCCATGCGATTCAAACCACCTGCTGCCCGAAATGCTCCAAGCCTTTTTTTCCCAGCACAGACTCCAAACAGACTTGAATGGAAATGCACTACTCAGCGCATCTTTGGGCGTTTTTAATTGCGTTTCAGTGCTAAATCTCAAATAAAAACACCCAACACCGCCCTTTTAAAACTTGCGTGGAAACTGCGCTGAAATGCATCCGCCCTGATGTGACTGGGGCCTTAAGGCGGAAGCAATGTCTATCACTTCCGCCTTGAGCTGTAATTTCTCTGGCTGCTAGCCAGAGAAGTTGGTGAAGCAGATCTCTGCTTCATCAGCTTCTTTGAGGGTCCCTAGGTGGCATTAGGGGTCTTGGGGACCCCCGATGTCTCCATAAAGAGGACCTGTCATTTTTTGGCTATCACATAAGGGGCTTTTTAACCACCTATGTGATAGCAATAAAGTGTTTATTAAAAAAATTTAAGTCCTCGGCCCCCGCATGCATGCATTTATAAACGTAGATACGCAACGATTACCCCACACATGTTGCCAATTGCCGCAAACATCATAGCGAGAGCAATAATTCTCGGGCCAATAATCACTGATAACACTAAACTGATTAGCAACAAAAGCTTTTAAAGCATTGCCTATGGCCAATTTTAGGCATGGCAGTTTTTTGCAATTTTGTGGCCGCATGCAATTTTAAAGCTTGACACGTAGGGAAAACAGGTGGTTTTCAAATTTTCGTTCCTTTTTCCATTATATAGTAAAAATAAAAACCTCAGTGGTGATTAAATACCATCAAAAGAAAGATCTATGTGTCCCCAAAAAATGGTATAAAATTAATTTCAGTACAGTGTTGTATGACTGTTGAATAAATGTCAAAGTACTGCAGAGCTGAATACTGAAAAATGGCCTGGCCAGGAAGGGGATTTAACACCCCGGTCAGCAAGTGGTTAATGCCCGAGCATCCAATTGCAAAAAACAAAAGGTTTTGGTTGAAGTGACAGTTTCAGGGCCCATTACCACCACCCTCCAGACCAGACCAGATTGTTTCTGGACCTAAAATGCATCCCAATGTTTCTAGAGCTGCAGCTAACTATTATTTTCATAATCGGTTAGTTAGCCGATTAAGTTCGATTAATCGGTTAAAAAATAAAATACATGAAAATGGCTCCAGTAATGGGACTACTAGTTTGTATTGAGATTGTAGTCCATCACAGGAGCAAGCTTGGAGCGGTGGAACTAAAAAAGAAAAAAAAAAAAAAACAGTGTGGTGTGCAATATAGTGAAATCAAGTGTAAAATTATACAGCAATGAATTCAGAATGGCACCGGCTACAGAGTACTACAAATCCCAGCAATAGTACATTATACAGCAATGCAGAATAACACCAGCTATAGAGGAATACAACACATACCAGCAATAGTACATTATAGCTGGCGGTATTCTGCATTGCGCTGTATAATGTACTATTGCTGGGTTTTGTAGTCCTCTATAGCTAGTGGTATTCGGCATTGCACCCCTGTATAATGTACTATTGCTGGGTTTTGTAGTCCTCTATAGCTAGTGGTATTCGGCATTGCACCACTGTATAAATGACTGGGATTTTTTGTACTCCTCTATAGCTGGTGATATTCTTCATTGCGCTGTATAATGTATTATTGCTGGGATTTGTAGTCCTCTATACAGCGCAATGCAGAATACCACCAGCTATATAGGAATACAACAAATCCCAGCAATACATTATACATATAGTGTATAATGTAAAGCTGGGATTTATATTCCTCTATAGCTGATGGTACATTGTGTGTATAACATACAGCACAATGTACCATCAGCTATAGAGGAATACAAATCCCAGCAATACATTATAGAGCACCATGTGTGGGAAAGTGCAGGGTTACCTGAGCAGTCTTCCAGCAACTTGCTTCTGAGATCGGACCTGTCTATCGGTGGCTGTCATCCCTCCACACCTGCTCCTCCTTACTACTTCTCCCCGCTTCCCTGTGCCGATTGTAAATGTGGGCGGGCGTTGAGCGTGAGGCATGGAGGAGGTACGGCCTGTGGAGCGTGGATGCGGACGGGTGGGTCTGTCAGTGGCGAGCGTGAGGTGGGGAGGTGCGCAGCGTGTGTGGAGCCGTGAACAGAGCCAACTAAACAGAAGCCGATTAATTGATGATTGAAATAGTTGACAACTTTTTCAATAATAGATTATAATCGATTTAGTCGATTAGTTGTTGCAGCCCTAAATGTTTCCCTTTGCTTTTCTTGGCCTCAGTTCACACCAATCGCAGTCAGTTCCAGACTAGACCAGAAAAATACTGCGTGTCACATTTTGTCTGGGACGCAAACAAACATGTCAAAAATGCACCGGAACGCAACGGGTAAAAAAAAAATGTGGGGGCTGGTTTGGATGATCTCCTCACCCCTGAACTTCCTGCTTCTGTGGAGAGAGAGATTTGTGACGATAGGAACCATGATGGTTGAAGTGGACACCAAATTCTTTGTAGACCTTGTGGAAGCCTTCCCAGAGCTGTATGATGCGAGGCATGGGCAATATAAGGACAATAGGAAGATGGACAAGTGTGGAGGCACTGCTGCCCGGGTTGTCCCTGGCTATGATGATTTGAGCAGCTCTGAAAAGAACAACTGTGGTAAGTCCATGTCTCTTTATGTGCAAGCATTGTGCTGCTCTTTTCCTGGCTATCTGTAGGTCTTGCAGCGGTCCCCCAGCAAGACCTAAAAGTTAACGGGTCAAAAAGCCACGCACTGCATTCCAGATCTAGTCCGGAAAATGGTGTGAACCTCCCCCTTAGACCCCGTTCACATTGAGCGATTTATCGCGCGGTAATTCCCGCGATATCGCGGCAAATTACCGCGCGATATCGCGCTCCAATGCAATCCAATGGGGCAAAGGGTCCTGCTGTCGCGGGTCGTGTGTCGCTACAGCAGGACCCTTTTTGGAGCGGATTTAGCCGTGATTCAAGCTTGCTCAATGCAAGCTTGAACGCGACAAACGCGCGATTTGCATATCGCGCAGTGGGAACGGGGCCTAAGGGCCCCGATTATACCCCTGCAGGTTGGACTGGGGGATGAGCACTGAAGGTTCGCCCTTACCATGTAATTATCCTATTCAGAAGCACAGCCTGCACACAAATTATATCTGCATGAGACTGAAAACTATTACTGGAGAACAAATAAAGGACAGACTGTCAAATGAGCTGAGGAGTTAACTCATCATAAAGGAAACAGAGACTGAATTCGAAGGACAAGCCTGTCACCAGTCAATCTCACAAAATCCTCTAAAGGTTTTCATGTGCTGAAATGGAGCTTCCAAAAGGATGCCTGGTGCTGATTAATATAATACTTGCTACTAACACTAAACAGGTTGCTTCCTTCCTCTTGATGTTGTCGTACCCCAGAGACACATCAGTCAGAGTAGTGCCAATACCGCGATTATGTGCAGGATAAAAAGCTGGCAGCTGCCAGACACTTTATAAAACATTTAGGTCCTTGGAAGATTAATTCTGATAGTGTATTTTATACTACCCAATGACAGTAGCACTTCATGATTGTCATTTACAATCACGTACCTGACATTTCACACTCAGCCTTCTTAGCATTCCGGATTTCCACAGAGACATGCAAATTAATGCACTTTTAATATACACATCTAAAAGTCTTTAAGAATAATGAAATGGGATAGGTAAAAATGGAGACATACCACCACATTATGTCACTTAAAATACAAGAATTTAAAATGCTTGCACACAGCAAAATATTCAACAGGATATTCATTTACAATATGTCAGCAGCTCTAAGGGATCAGTCACACTAGATGCAGTGAGTTCCGAACCTATTTTGGCCAGAACGCACTGCCTCGCATTGTGGCCGGCTCACTTTTTAGTGGGGTAGGAGGGGGCGTGGCGGGCCATTTGAGTGAATGGCGCCGTAGCCACGCCCTCCGGCCACAATGCGATCCGCTGCACGGGATCGCAAGGCACATTGAACCTGCGATCTGATCCTGTGCGCTGCGACCAAAATGCTACAAGCACTATTTTGATAGCACCGCACAGGACCGGACCGCAGGCACAGTGTGCTCGTTTTATTGATTTATTTTTAAATAAAAAGGATACTCACCTGAACGGTCCTGCGGCAGTGAGTGCTCACCTCTCCCCCTCCACTGCGGCTGTGCAATGTGGCTCTGTCCTGACATCCAAATCAAGTCAATGGACTTGGATTAAATGTGAGGACGTCAGTGGGGCTTAAACTGCCGGAACACGGGGGAGAAGAGGCTGTGGGGACCAGTCTAACAGCTAGGCAGGATCAAGGATTGGGCGAGTATCTTTTATTTTAGATCCTACACCAAAATGAGCACTTAAAGTGACATTAAAGTATAGATTTTTTTCCCTCGGCCCAAAGTTAGCGTAAGCACTTACCTTAAATGGAGGTCTCTTAATCCAATCTTTTTTCCGGTCATTTTCAGCCTTCTCTCCAGCGGGTCTGCGATCCAGCGCTGACTTCTATGTGCTTGCTGGCACTTCCTGTCCCACGGTGTCTGCATGCGGGTGCACGCCGTCCATATACTTACCTTGTGTCTCTCCTCGTCTCCCGGCTGAGATCTGAACTGCGCATGCACCTGCCCCAAGATCCTTTAGATTAGTGGACGGGAGCGCACGGCAAAAGACACAGGTAAGTTTAAACCTCTTTTAAAGCAGTTTAAAAAACAATAAACAAAAGTTTCTGCATATATCTACTGCTTGCCAGCAGTAGATATATGCAGAAAAACCGGAGGGTTTAGGAGCCATTTAACCCTTTCAGACGGAGGTAGCCCCACTGTTAGGGTTCAACTGTAATTTGCCTGCATAAATGGCCTGGATGGGAAGGGGGTTTAACACCGCGGATGTCAACTGGTTAAAATAACTCTTCAGCACTCCCTTTTTGTACTGCCACGGAGCATAAAGCAGGAGGAAAGGAATCCACTTAACCATTACTATAAGCACAACACTGAAATGAATCCACCCTCACCTCCTACCTTGAACAGCCTACACATAACCTTGTTTCCTTTATTCCTAGCGCACATCCTCCACAACCACAGTTTGAGGAAAGAAAAGCAATGCAAGGAAAAACATTGTTTGCATGCCATCAGAAATCCTCTTGCTGTCAATTCCTTTGGAATCCTCCTACTAGTTTTATTAAATTAACTTTAGGAAAACTCCACTTTAACTTAAAGTTCATCTAAAGCCTCTAGTTTATTCCTCTCAAAGTGATCAACAGGAATATTCAGTGCAAATGAGATTAAAAGAAATGTAACTAATTTTATGAAGCAAATATAGCCGCAAAGCTGGATTCTCACGCACACTGCTACACCGTGCTGGTGGAACATGTGGGGACTGAGAAAGCCTTGCTTTCGTTTGAGAAAGGACAAGATAAACGTACCTATGAATTACTTTACAATAGAGAAAAGGAAAATCTTTAAATACTATTGCTAAAATCCTTACAAAGCATACAGTGCATTCAGAAAGTATTCAGACCCCCTTCTTTTTTACAATTTTGTTATGTTGCAGCCTGATACTATAGTTGTTTAAATTGTTTTTTCCCCCCTCATTAATCTACACTTAGTACCCCCATAATGACAAAGTGAAAACAGAAAAACTGAAATAATCACATTGGCATAAGTATTCAGACCCTTTGCAACAACACTTGAAATATAGCTCAGTTGCCTCCCATTGCACTTGATTGCAGCTGAGAAGTTTCTACACCTTGATTGGAGCCCACCTGTGGTAAATTACATTGATTGGACATGATTTGGAAAGGTACACACCTCTCTATAGAAGGCCTCACACCTAGGCGTATCGAATATGTGCATTTGCGCGATTCGCGGTAAAAAAAAACTGCGTACCAGAGTCTTGCGATGGTTGTAAGGTGTATGGCCAGCTTTACAGCCGACAATACATACTGTATCAGAGCAAAAGCCATGAGGTCAAAAAGGAACTGCCTGCAGAGCTCAGAGACAGGATTATTGCAATGCACAGATATGGGGAAGGCTACAAAAAACATTTCTGCAGCACTGAAGGTTCCCAAGAGCTGTGTTCCCATTCACACAGTATACTGAAAAATCATTTAAAATATATTTCTTACTTTTAGCTGTTTTTCAGTGAAGGTGGTGTTTGGCTGGCTGTACCTGAATGTCAATTCTCCCTGCCTCTTTAGCACATACCACCTGGCCAGTGAGGCAATGCTAAACAGGAGACCCCTAGTAAGGTTGTTCCTCAAGCATCAAAACTAGAGATAATGAATTTAAATTTCACTAAATCATAACAACTTGTTAAAATGTCCTGCTTGTTAAGAATAAGTAAATACTTAGTGCCCATACTCTAGAGTCTAGACCAGGGGTAGCCAAACTACAGCCCTCATGCTGTGGTTGAACTACAAATCCCATGAGGCACTGCAAGATTCTCACAGCCACGACACCCGGAGAGAGATGCATCATGGGTTTTGTAGTTTCACCACAGCTGGAGTTTGGCTACCCCTGGTCTAGACAGAGGTGCACTTTAAGAACCGGCTCCAGTCAAAAGTTTTGTTTTTCATAGGATCTCCCATCAGGGCCTCAGTCTGTTTGTTGCCATCTGTGTCCTCATTGGGGAGATTTCTCCTCACATCTCGTCAGGACAGAAAGTGATAAGAAATCTTTTCAATAAAAACACAGACAAAAATAAAACATTTAGTAGAATGAGAAAGGGTTAGAACTTACAGGAATAAAAGCCTAACAGAAATTGAAACTCTTCCCAACACTAGCCAAACTTTAAAATAAAAAATAATGGCTGGAGTAGGCCTTTAAAAAACACTGCAGACCATCGTGTTATTGTATGAACAGTAGTCTTTGTTTATTTCAAGCATCTTGATAAGGTGTTGAAGCTAAAAGCTTGCCATACACTATACATATTTCAGCTGGTTCTTGAAGAACCACCTAAAATTCGCACAGGTGGGTGTTACTGTTGGCACCCTCGCGGCCGCATCCCTCGATCAGCTGATTGAAGGAGCTGGTTGGAAAGTCTTCATATGAATGGAGCAGGCAGCCAATGATTGTAAAAGCATTGATGGAGGAATCTAATATTTTCTTTGTTCAGCCCGTGTTTATGGCCAGGCTAAACCACATAAATGCCTAAAATAGTAGAGGTGAGATTGAATGATCTATACCCATGGTTCTCAACTGGTGGGTCGCCGTGTGCCTTCCACTGCACTAGGCGAGAGCCTCCTCAGCCTCCCCCATAGCGCAGCACTGCCAGTTCTCATTCTGAGCAGCCATTCAAAATATGCTGCCCTAAGCCGAGTGTCAGCTTCAGGTGGGGTGGGCTGGAGGTGTGGCCGCGAGCGAGGTCGGTCGATCCGTCCGTCCGTGATTGCTTACAGCTCCCTCGCATGGCATCACGTTCTGGCACCTCTGCAGGGAGTGCAAGGGAGCTGTACAAGCAATGCACGTATTGATGTAGCTTCATCACAGCACAGCAGCCCACAATGAACCCCTAACATTTTTTTGGAGTAAGTGTGTGAGAGAATGTGTCTGTGGTTGTGTGTGTCTACCAGTGTTTTAATCGCAAACTACCACGCAATCGCACCTACTGTTCGTTCTGGTGCAGTAAGTGGTGGAGGTGCGTTGCAAATCATTTGAATTGCACCCCAAACACCTCCCACCCACAGTTTGATCGTTTGTACGGGAACATGCAATACTGCAATGCAGTGCATTGCAGTGTGATGCAACTTGGGTCGCGACTTAATGACCAAGGACAAATGTTGGTCCCGAGGTTATATGGTTTGAGAACCACTCTATACAATGAATGCCAACCACAAAAAAAAGAAAAAAGAAGAAGTGCCCCCAAGCAGAAACAGGCATATCTTAGTCACTGGTCACATGACTGGCATTATAATATGGAAGCCCCGTTCCAACCAGCTTGTCCATTGAAACGCTGCATTTCAGTGGATGGGCTAGTGCGTTGTGACAGCTCTGGTAGAGTTGTACTGCACACTGCTGGAGCAGTCACTGTTTACATAAAGTTACATTAAAAAAATATGTAGAGTGTAGAATGTGTACACTCCATGCAGGTACCTGCACGGCAGCACGGTTGTTGCACTGCCATGCAGACAGAGACAACTTAAAACTTTGTTTACTATAGTTATCGTTTTACTCGTTGTAACCTCATCTTTTATATTTCATTTAAAAAATGGGTAATGTTTGGGTAACAATGGGTAACAATGTAAAAACATTGTTGTGTTTTGGGGCATTTAATTAAATTTGTCACTAAATTTTGGGGTTTAATAAGGAGTTGCGCTAATATTGCGCAACATAAAAATTTTCAACTACCACCATTTTATTCTATAGGGTCTTGGCATTCAGAAAATATATAATGTTGGGGGGTTTTACATCATTTTCAGGCCTAAAATGTGGAATATAACATGGGTGCAAAAATTGAAAAAAGGGCCTCAGTCATGAAGGGGTTAAAGCTAAACTCAGAAATGTTATCGCATTTGTAGAAAGGTGCTTTCTACAAGTTTGTTTTTGTTAGCGTGCATTAGGTACCAAGGCAGTGAAAACCCCATGCTTTAATGATATAAAGGCCTCTGTCCAGTCCCCAGTGGCTGCTATGCCCTCTATCCCCCAGCTATCAGTCGTGCAGCTTCCTCACTGTAGTTTGGCTTTGCAGCAACCAGTGACATAATTACATCTCTGCTCGCTGTAGTGGGTGGAACCTGTTGTTTCAGACTTCCGGACTGAACTGTGCAATGTAACTGCTTACTTTGATGGACTTCCATGACCTCACCACTTTGACAGGTTATGGAGTCTGCTAGTCGGTCACGGCCATCAATGCCGCAAGATACTCACCCTCAATCCCACCCACATTAAAACACTTCTACATTACAATTCCCATTGCATGACTGTAATTGCAGTTTCTCATAGCAGAGTGCAGATGTGAGGTATCCACCTTTATTATACTTCCTTCAGGTGCTCGGCTGACGCTGCTTTTTATGAACCACAAAACAGTGACATGCTAAACATGAGTGATCTGCTAAACACTGAAGTTGTAGTTTATTAGCAGTTTCCCTTTTTAACTATGTGATGCCACTGATAGATGTCTGACACTGACTTGAATCCCAGATTTCAGCTTTCAATAGTCAGGTTTCATTTGCGGGTGGTAAGGAGACCGTCATGCTGCTGAACGGGTGCAGCTGTTACTCCATTCTTCTGAATCTAAACTCCAAAAAATCAATTACCACTAGGCTAAAAGGCTGCTGCGTTTTGTCCAGAGCTGAAAATATTGTGACACTGTGGCACACAAGATGAATGAGACGATAAAAGCCCGGGCTTAGCTTCCACAAAGAATACGGTTACTCCACAGAGTAAACTGCTGCCATCTTTAATTAACAGACCACAATATACTGAAAGGCTGCCAGCCAATTAGCATGCAGGTCAGGGAAGCACCATGATACCGCATAGTTAATACTCCACAGAAGTCATTGGAATCACTTAATCATGTGGTAGAATTACTGTAACACCTGAACAATTCTCTGCATTTTGCCAAAAAAAACAGAATGCATAACACAGAATATTATTCTAACTTTCTTTTTTGATATTTCAAACTGAAATCTCTGCTGTTGGAAAATGCTAATGATTTGCATTATCTGTCAGCTTCTTTTATCTCTCTGCAAAATCTCTGTAATTACGTTTCCAGTTCCTCTCATCTGGTTCTGCTGTTGAAATGCACTTCCATCTCCCTGTTGAATTTTTCATTTACTACATATTGGAGCAGGAGATGCGAGACATCAAGGCTAGAAACAACGGTGGGAACATCTTTCTGCTGAGCACCCAAGAGATTTAGGAATCAGTGGGTGACTCAACTCAGCAGTATTTAAAATAAAAACTGATAGATTTGAAATAGATATAGTTTCCACTTTAAACTGATGTGGACCACGCCGTCGTGACCTGGGTGCACGGCTGTGTCGTGCTACATTTAGGTGCAGAACTGTGATGATTCAGCATTACTGTGTCAACTCAAGGGCACAGGATAAAACACATGCTATGAAATGGGTTAATTTAGCATTGGAGATAAAACCTTTCCATTAGGCTCCATTCAAATATGGCGTTTGGGTCTTCCAAGTGGAAAACCGCACGGCCTGAAAACACGCAAATCTTAACAAACTCCGCACGTTTATGGCCATTACTATAGCCCAGGGGTGCCCACAAGGTAGATCGCCATGTCCTCTCCTCCCTCCGCTTCTCTGGCTCCCCGCTGCTCTTCCCAGCGGGGTTCCGAGAAGTGAAGGAACCGGCGGCGGGGGAGGGCAGAGGACGGAGCCGCTCTCACAGAACTAATGCAGAGCGGTGAGGAGAGAGAGAGAGACGCTCGCCCAGGATCTGACAGCCGGCGCCTCTCTCTCCCCTCACTGCTCGTCCGTTCTGTCACAGCGGTTCCGCCCCCCCCCCCGCCAGCTGAAGTGCTTCTTCACTTCTCGTCGGATCCCCCGCTGCCTCTGCCCGGGAGAGCAGGGGGGATGCAGAGGAGAAGCTGAGCCCATTTGTGCGTGGCCGAGCGGCAGAGGATCGGTACATGCAGAGGCGGCTCTAGAGTTTGCGAGGCCTTAGGCAAAACCTAAACATGAGGCCCCACTCAGGCCTGTGGGGTCTTACCAGGGCTCTGTGGGGTTTAACCAGGCTGGTGAGACCCCGCAGAGCCCTGAATAAATTAGGGCTCTGTAGGGTTTTACCAGGGCTCTGTGCGGTTTCACCAGTCTTGCTGAAACCCCACAGAGCTGTGGGGAGACCCTACAAAGCCCTGATTTAATCAGGGCTCTGTGGGGTCTCACTAGGGCTCAGTGGGGTCTAACCAGCTTGGTTAGACCCCACAGAGCCCTGGTCAAATCCCAAAGAGCCCACCAGGGTAGGGTCCCAACATGGTTCTGTGGGGTTAAACCAGGGCTGGTGAAACCCCCACAGAGCCCTGGTGAGACCCCAAAGTGCACTGGTGAGACCCCACACAGGCCCAGTTAAACCAGGGCTCTGTAGGGTCTCACCAGCACCAGGGCTCTGTAGGGTCTCATCACTAGCCTGGTTAGACCCCTCAGAGCCCTGGTGAGACCCCAAAGAGCCCTAGTGAGACCTCAAGAAGCACTGGTAAAACCAGTGCTCCGCAGGGTCTCACCAGGACTCTGTAGGGTCCCACCAGCACCAGGGCTCCGTAAAGCTCTCTAGGGTCTCACTAGAGCATCAAGGCTCTGTGGAGTCTAACCAGCCTTGTTAGACCCCCTTTAGGGCCCTGATGAGACCCCTTAGAGCCCTGTTTAAAACAGGGCTCTGTGGGGTCTCACCAGGGCTCCGTCTGGTCTCACCAGGGCTATGTGGGGTCTCATCAGGGCTATGTGGGGTCTCATCAGGGCTATGTGGGGTCTCATCAGGGCTATGTGGGGTCTCATCAGGGCTATGTGGGGTCTCATCAGGGCTATGTGGGGTCTCATCAGGGCTATGTGGGGTCTCATCAGGGCTATGTGGGGTCTCATCAGGGCTATGTGGGGTCTCATCAGGGCTATGTGGGGTCTCATCAGGGCTATGTGGGGTCTCATCAGGGCTATGTGGGGTCTCATCAGGGCTATGTGGGGTCTCATCAGGGCTATGTGGGGTCTCATCAGGGCTATGTGGGGTCTCATCAGGGCTATGTGGGGTCTCACCAGCCTTGTTAGACCCCCTTTAGGGCCCTGATGAGACCCCTTAGAGCCCTGTTTAAAACAGGGCTCTGTGGGGTCTCACCAGCACCTAGGGCTGGGCTCTGTAGGGTCTCACCAGGGCGAGATAGGGTCTCAACAGCACCAGGGCTCCATAGGTTCTCACCGGTGCTCTGTGAGGTCTCATCAGCCTGGGCGAGATAGGGTCTCAACAGCACCAGGGCTCCATAGGTTCTCACCAGGGCTCTTTTAGTAAATATTTTCTGAATGAATGGGAAGCCTCTGCTTTCCATTCATTTAGAATAGAGGCTGCAGAAAAAAAGGATTGAGCACTATGTATCCTCAATTTCTTTTTCTATTTTAAAAAAGGGAAATATCAGGGGGCTGTTTGGACCCCTAATATTTCCCCGAAATATTAGGGGTATTTACGAAAAATTTGAAAAAAATAATAATGAAAAATAAATCCCTGAATGCAGGTGTTTTTTCGTTGGTAGATCTCAATGAGCTCGTCATTTGACAAGATGATCTCCAGACGAAAAATAGTGGGCGCCCCTGCTATAGCCGGAACACGTGGAATCTGCCCATAAAATCGTGCACGGGCTTTTTTGCACCGCGCTAGTGTGAACAATGCACATTGGAATGCATTGTCTTTTTTATGTTAGCACGTTTTCACACACCGCTCATGTGTAAATGTAGCCTTAAAAAAAGTTGATAGACAGCGAGAGATGCTACACTTCAGGAATTACACTCCTACTGTTGAAGCTGTTAGGTCTGGGAAAATCTGGAAGCTTCCACTGCTAATTTTGTTTTGAATGATGCAAGCCATGAGGCCATCACCCTTACAAGCATGCAGCTCATTAAAGAGTAGGTGAAGGCAAAGCTTTTGACCTGGTAGCCAGTCAACGAGACATAATAAGGTAATATAAAATTGACACTCTGGTGACAACAGTAGTGGATTGGAAATCCCCTCACTATAGGGAAATTTTCTCTGATTTCCTGTTGAGTTCCTGGGACAGGAAATGGGGAAAATTCCACAGTGGGACATTAGCAAAAAAAAAAAAAGAATCTGGAAGGGGTTTCCTGATGATCTTTGCACAATTAAGGACATTTTGAAATTCTGTAAATGCATTTAAATAAATTGGGTCTCTCGTCTCGTCTCAGTATTTTGGAGATGCTGTTTATGAGCAATGAATGCCCAGGTGCCAAAAACACTCTGGAAATTATAACCTCATGAAATGTATGAATCTGTATTCAAGGACCAACCTATTCTGGGTCCACATGCAAGGGATTGTGCAACAAGCATCCTCAATCAGTAGAAGAAGTGTTTACCGATCATGGCACCAGCTTCAGAAGATCAAGGAACTTGTAAGCACTCCGCTGCATGAACGTTAAATGCAAAAATTATTTCATATCCGCATCCTTTCATTTATTTCATAAAAGCGGTAGTACAAAACACATTAGCTCTCATGACTAAAAGCAACATTTTGAGCCATGACCAGCTTTTTTATCAACTTAGGAGCAATTGCACAAAACATGTAACATACAAATGACTTCTACAATCCCCAAAGAATCGCCAAGTAGGAGTGTGTATGCACCAGCCAATGGGAGGAGGGAGAATAAGCAGACCTGATGGAACTGAACCAGATAACATTTAGGAGACCAGAAAACAAAAATCTCAGACAGTAGCAAGACAACCAATCAGCAAAAAGCCAGATGGGCACCAGAGGGTCAGAAAAGAAAACCCCACAATAGACAGGGGCCAAGATCCTGTAGGGGGAAAAAAGCAGAAAGACCAAGGCAGGACAAGCCAAACAAATCTGCGACAGGAGGGGAACCACTGACCCAATGGACATTTGTTCAGGATAAGAAAAAGAACAAAGGTTTTGCTGCTCCCGGACGGTAGGAGACACAATCTGAAGTGAAGTATAGGAGGGCTGGGAGGCATCTTTCACTCTTCTGCTTTTGTTTCCTGTAGCGAGAAGAACCAATCATCTCAGGTTGCTATCCTGGAAGATGACTGGGAAAAACAAAATAATGAAAAAAATATCGCACGTGCACACTGCCCGTTCAGCATTGCAGTCATCGGACGCCCCATGATCGCAAGTACGATCTGTCTGTCCAAGATGGGCAGATCGTACATTTTTTTAAGTACTTTACAATGACCAGTAAAAAGTAAAAACTTCTAGAAAACCTAGACTGTCAACAGTAACCAATCAGGAAACGGAACCTTTTTTTTTTTTTTAATGACAACTGCATTCAGATTTATGGGTCTTGCATGCCCTCGCTTTTATGACAGGCTACATTTATATTCAGAATAAAAAGCAGAAATTGGAAATGATTGTTATATCACAGTAAGCCAGTAAAAATAAACTCCCTAAATATTGCTCCTTTTGGGGAGGTGAAAATTGTCATGAAAGTCAACTAAAAACAGCAGGCATTCAAATTAAGCACACATATAAAACCTATCATTTGCTGACTGAGTCAGGGTCAGACACTGTCAAAAAGGTTTCATGCATTACTGGGTAAACGGGTCTTGGGCAGAGACGTATCAAAAGCGTAAACTGCAGTATTAACAAAATGAGATGACAAGCAACAAGCAAAATGTCAATACTTACCTTTGCTCAGAAGGGATACTTCCTTAGCTTGTAGAAGTTAAATAAATATTACAGCTCAGGACCCCACAGGCAGGTTCTGGGTCTCTAAGACACCCATTTGTTTTTTTTTTTTTGCTTTATTGGAACTTGCATAGATTTGGGGTTATAAAAATACCATGGATTGACGTGCATTTTTAATGCCGTCTGTGTACAATTGGGGAGATTTCCCTAAACATCACCTCCCATAAACGCAAGTGGAAAGGAGAGGAAATATCTCCAAAGTGAGCAAATTCCCTGGTACAATTGTGACTGGAAAAAGTGTACCCAATCAAAAGCTTTTCCCCTTAATTCCGGTTTTCAAAACATTGGATTTTCCCTAAACATTTTAGACTTCGTAACAATGGTTATCAGGGCAAAACAGATACGCTCTAAGCCTACAGCAAGCAATCCAGAATAGTCTAAGCAGCTAATGCCAATAAATTAATAACTGTTTGCTTGCAGTAGGTGAGATTACATCATTATACTGCTTTTCTGAACAAGTATAATAGGAGAAGGAAAATTAGTAGCCAAGGGACACTTACCTTAGTTGTTTTGCATAGTTCTGCTCGATTTCTAGCCTCTCTTTCACAAATTTGGCATATTTGTCCAAGAAGTCTATACCCCATTGTGTGTGCTTCTCTAAATTATCGAACTGATCCTGTATACATAGAAGATTGGAAAACATCAGTGAAATCCTTAAATTTAACCTGAATGACATTAAACACAAAATACTTTAAAGCAGACTTTTACACTCAAATATCTAATTCTACCAATGCACCCCTCTATGTATGATGATTAATAACAGACATGCCAGGTATAAAATGCTGTGATTTTTAAATATTTATGCTCGCAGAGCATACATTTCCTGCTTTGAAAGGGCAAAAGCATTGCACACTGGGATTGCCTTGCAAAGCATTGCTGGGAAATCTCAACTGTAGTCTCAGGAGATCTCAGGGAAAGGCATTTTCCTCCCCTGAGATGATGTGCCTGGTCACATGTCCTAGTCACATGTGCCAGAAATCCAGGAAGTAATAGAACTAGTAATCTGCCCTTAGTAAACATGGCCACTGTCAGAACACTGGGGAAGAAAAGAGAAATGAAGTATGGAAAGAATACAAAGCCGGCAATTATCTAGATGTGTTTGTAGATTGTCATTACTAAACATTTCTAAAGGAGTTTCTTATTTTAAAGATATGGGTAAAGGTCCGCTTTAACCTTGTTTAGCACATTGCTCATGCCAAAGCTGGAATACAAATACAAAACAGGGTTGCCCAAGGTGTTTATAATGAGCGCATCCATAATAAGAAGCTCTTATTGCAGAAATGTTCCAACTATCTGGAAAATCTGCAGTGATGGGTTGCTTCCTCAGTGGCAGACCTGAGCATGATCAAGGACTGGCAGATGTCTAACATCCCTTTGTTCTCTGAAGACATCTGTCCCTGTATGGCCACCAAGGAGTAAGCAGGTACAGAGCACGCCGAGACGCCAATATTGATTTACCTCCTTAGGGAGATCCTATAGGCTAAGCAAACAAAATAGATATTGATCTTAGCCCACAAGACACAGATCAAATTCCACACAGGAAAAGAACAAAAATCTTTAATAAAATATAAAGCTGCTAGCAAATGCTCTTTATTAAAAATAAATAAATAAAATACCGAGAGTTTTGCAACAAGGAACATCTACGTTATACCAGGAAACAACAAGCTTCCCCAAATTAAAACAAACTCTAAGAGTGGGGAAGTGTTGAAATCCCTGTCAGGGCTTTACTGCTATCCACAGCTTTATTAAGGCTCGTTCACATGACAACACGCAAGTTGTGTGTATAACGTGTGTGCTGTGAACATGCACATCAATGCATTGTTAAAACGCTTTGCAGAGCATGGCTTATCTTTCTTTTTAACGTGTGTAATTCTATGCACTGCAACATGTTGTGATGCACATTGACGTGCATTGTATTTTTACATTTTTTTAAATTCTTTTGCAATCCCATATTTACACTTAATGGCTGGGTAAATACAATCCTGCCCCTGGCTGGTGCCACGCCAGACAAATAAGACTGTTCCTTTGTACACGCACTTCTGTATATTAGCTAGATCAATGCACAAGTGCTCTACTCGAGAGGGTTTATAAAACTTACAAGGGACTTACAACCTTAAAAAGGTGCTGAGCAAAACAGTCCTTTGGGGTTTTCCTTGCAGATGATCATGAGAAAACCCTGTACTGTCTCCATCATAATGGGATTAAGAATGTTTGTTGGAGTGATAGGGTACAGAATAAGGTGATCAGTACTGACGATGACTATAAGTGACATTACTCCATTTTTTCCCAAAATATATAAAAACTGTGATGGCACTTCTAATACAGGGCTTGACAAATCCCAGACGCCAGGTCGCCATGGCGACTGAAAATTGCATTCTGATGCCTGGGCATTTGGCAGCCCGTTCACTGTCACCCGCCTCATCAGCTCTGCTCCTCCTGTTCTCCTCCCCGCTGGGCGCCAGCTGCAGTCAGTGTCCCTTTCGATCCCTGGACATGTAGCTCCAGACAAGTGGTTTTTTCACTGTTTTAGCCCTGCTACGGACAAGTAGCAGGGCTGGTTTTCTTTTCTGTAAATGAGTACCGAGAGCGGCGCTGCGAGCGGGGGGCGTGGAGAGCCGAGAGCGGGGGGGCGTGAACGGAGCGTGGAGACTGAGCTCTGAGGACGGAACGGAGGGCGTGGAGCCATGACGGAGCAGGGGTGTGGAGCCTTGACGGAGCGGTGACAAAGCCGGACGGTGGAGCTGTGACAGGCTCTGTCACCTCCCTCAGCCTCTGTTCCCGGCGGACGCTGCTCGTTCCTGTCACAGGAGTTCCAGCACAGTGCTGTGCTAGAGCTTCTGTGTTGGAGGTGACAGGGTCAATAAAGAGTACCTGTCCCCTCCAAATGCTATCAAACAAGGGATTATTATTCCCTGTGTGATAGCAATACAGTTAAGTTAAAAAAAATAATAATAAGTAACAATGTAACTAAATATAAATGTGTAAAAAATAAAAAGGCGATTAAAAGGAGAACTATGGGGTTAATGGAGAACTATGAGGTGAGTGATTACACTCACCTCATAGTTCTAGCCGACCTGTGACAATGAGACTGTCACAGGTCGGCTCAGTAGATCGGGAGGTGAGCGAACACATGCCGGTGTTCACTCACTTCTCAATCCTGTCACGGCTCTCCGCCATGACAGGGGAGGGGATGGATTCCTCCCTCCCCGCTCCGATCCGCCAGCGCTGTCTGGCAGAACGGACGGGGGAGGGTACAGCTTGCTCTGCCTCTAGATAGGCAGAGCCAGCTGTCACTCACGCAGCTTGGCGGATCTCGACATCGATGTTGGGATCCGCTTCGGCGTCTCAGTATACCGCGAGCTGTAGCTCGCGGTATACTGAGCTTAGGGTGGACGCTAGTTTGTGTCCTCCCGTTACCCCAAGGAGAACTATGGGGAAAAGCCCTGACCCCATAGTTCTCCTTTAAGGCTTTTCCCCAGCTGCTCGCTGTATACTAAGACGCCGCAGCTGAAGCAGGTCCCCACAATTATGTCTGGATCCGCCCAGCTGCGTGACTGACAGCTGGCTCTGCCTATCTAGAGGCAGAGCCAGCTGTACCCGCCCCCTCCCCCGTCCGTTCCACCAGTCAGTGCAGGCGGATCGGAGCGGGGGGTTGTCACGGCAGATAGCCGTGACAGGATCGAGAGGTGAGCGAACGCCGGTATGTGTTCGCTCACCTCCCAATCTACTGAGCCGACCTGTGACAGTTTCACAGGTCGGCTAGAACTATGAGGTGAGTGAAAAGCACTCACCTCATAGTTCTCCTTTAAGTAAAAATAATAAAACAAATAAAAAATGTTTACAAAAGTAAATAAAAAATTAAAACCAGCTCCGCTGCCCCATCTGCATGCGAATAAACGTGCAGTGTTTTCAACTGCAAACGCGTGCAACCGGAAGGGCAGGGCGGTATTGCAGCAGGAAAACGCGCAATCTGCCTGGCATGACTGGGGTGCCATTAGAAAATAATGGCACTGCCAGCGCGATCGGCAGGGGTGTGCAATCTGCGACTGCCCGGTCATCGTGCACGAAACCGAGTGGATGGCTGGGTGGTCACGGAATTGCACACCACCGCCGATCGTGCTGTCAGTGCCATTTTCTAATGGCACCCCAGTCGTGCCAGGCAGATTGCGCGTTTTCCTGCTGCAATACCACCCGGGCGATCCCACACGATCACAGTTGAAAACACACGATCACAGTTGAAAACACTGCGCGGTGCATGCCGTGAAAATAGGCACAGCTACCTTTTTTTCAGCAATTGCCACGCAGATGTAACCCCATGGAATTACCCACACAAATCTCCCTCCCACTATACTTACCTTTTGGCGAACGGTCCTTCCCGTCCACCAGTACGTGTGTACTATCTGTAACTGTTCCATGTATTGTGAATTTCGCTTGCAAATTGCAAGCACTCGTTGGTCAACGCAGTCACCCGATGGCACTGACCAATGAGAAGCGCTTCTTGGCTCTACTAAATACGGTTTTGGTTTAGAAAAAAAATAATTTTCATCAGGACAAGTAGATTGTCATGAGGGACAAGTAGATTCGGCCCCCGCTTTAGTCCTTTGACAAGTAGTTTTTTCAAAAATTTCCACACCCCTGCTAAATAATTGCCGTATCTCTGAACTTATACAAGTGGCAAGTCAACATGAGCAACTAATATAAAGTAATGATATAAACTAATACTGTAGGAGTATCTCCATAATAGGGGTTCCATTTCAAAAGGCACTCTGAATAACGGGTTCAAAGTCCCAGGAGTATTACCGGGCAGACAGTATTTGAACCATACCACCATTAACTTAAACTTATCCCCATGTATAAAAGGTTTTCACCAAGTCTTGAGTTTTCTTCTATAATCTACAAAAAAAACAAAACACAAAACCTATCTAACTCGCCCCCATACTATCCATAATTGCCATCAGTTCTGTGCTTTGCTTCATAAACTGTTTCCACAGAAATCTGTTCCGAAGTGTTGCTGAGGTTATGTTATGTGGTTCATTCAGATAGAAAGACATCTTAATAAAGTTCCACTGAAACACAAAAGGGCTAGGAAGCAAATTAGCCAGGCTTTTGCCGGCTAATTTGAGAGCCATTACCATGCAACAGAAACATACACAAGCAGCAGGGAGAGCTGACCACAGAGGCCAGCCAGGGCATTTAGGGACAAGCCCAACAAAAGAAATGCCAGCAGCTTAGCCGGAATCTGGATACGACGGAAACAAACTATTTTACAGTCATTTCTGCAAAACCGCTTCACAAATTTGTTAGGCAATTAGAAGTTCTGGCTATAATAGTGTTAATATTTCTGCAAAACTAATTTAAAAAAAATTATAATATCTTTCTATAAAGTGGCATATACAAACAATTTAATTACAGGTAATTTTTTTCTGTTCAGTAGTAAAAATGTTACAAGTTATATAGATGAACTCTTAAATTTCCCTGTGAAAGCTGCTTTAGAAATTTAGAAATCAAATCATTATTTGAATGGCCAGGGATTCTCCAGACTGAGGAACTCTTTATCTTTTCAAGGAAAGATTACCTATTAGCTAGGGGCTACATAAAAAAAATGACCCAAGCAATTATATTGGGAGGTGCTTGGTGGAAGTGTGCACCCAAATACACATAAAAGAGATCTGTCAATCCTTGTGGCAATCATTACCAACCATAACCCTGTCCAATTAATCTGTCCATACTCAGTAATACAAATTTCCAAAAGGAGTTGAGAATCTTTATTTTTACAAAAGAGAACTATGGCCCACCTTTTATATAGCCATAGTTCTCTTTAGGGTCACAGAAGGACATTTACTAATGTCCTGTTGTGACCCAAAACTCAGCATATAGCGGGCTATTGCCTACTATATGCTGAGAGCGCAGAGCTGCAGCTTGGATGGTTCCCAACAATAGTGTCAGGATCCACCCCACCACCTGATTGAGCTGTACCCTTCCCAGTCAGCGCTGGAAGAACTTAGACGAGAGGGGGGAATCCCAGCGGAGAGCGGTGACTGACAGTCACCACTCTGCAGGAAGATGATCGGGAACGGGGATCGGCAGTATGCGATTGTTCAGCTCTCTATCAATAGAGCTGACGTGTGGCAGCTACAGTGTCGCACGTCGACTAATTATGGGGATGAGTGGATTTCACTCTCCACATAATTCTCCTTTAATATTCACTTCAATTATCCAACCATGTGAGAAGCAAATTTCTGTTCACTAGGAAAAAATCTCATGCAGGTGAAATAAGTAAACAGAACTTGCTTTTCACAGATAACTGAAATGAATACACACAATTTATTGAATAATGATTCAGTCAGTCCAACTGTTTCAGTGATGGGATCATTATTTATTGGATAAATGGCATACTTTAAATGAAACCTATACTGAAGAAGTATGGAGTCTGCCATTGCCAACTTCTCCTTCTGGAAATACCAGTTCCCTGTTACGTTAACCCAATGGCTTCTGTATTTCTTAAATGACTACTTATAAGCAGTTATGTAGGTGTCCCATTGACATTTATGATCTCTATGCTTGTTCTGGGTCAGTAGCTCAAGTTTAAGGACCCATTCATGCGGGGCACTGCACTAACCGCACGTCTAGGGTGAGGAGCCCCGGCACAGTGACGAAGCACTGATCCCAGCGCATTACACTGTGGTCTTTTCAATAAAGCTTTAACAAACAAATGTCACAAGTGACAATTCATTCACTTCTATGGGCACAACGGGGTGCAAGGCAGTTGTACCACATCGCATCCCACTGAAAAAAGTAAGGTATGTCTTACTATTTTTTCAGGGCACACCGCCACATTCCTACTGCAACGCATGGTGTGAATGGGCGCCATCCGTGACAAGGTAAATTGCCTTGCGGCTGCGCTGCTAACAGCGACCAGCACAGATGGTGTAAATCAGGGGCGCCCACTATTTTTCGTCTGGAGATCTACTTTTCAAATGACGAGCTCATTGAGATCTACCAACGAAAAAAAACACCTGCATTCAGGGGCGGGAGGGGGCGTGGCGGTGCATTGAGGTCAATGGCACCGCAGCCAGGCCCCTCACCCACAGTGCGATCGCCCACATTAGTGCCTGTGTTCCAGTCCAGTGCGATCCGCAAAAATGCTGCGAGCACTATTTTTGCAGATCGCACTGGACCGGAATGAAGGCACTAACATGCCTGCATTCCGAGTGCGGGCGATCGCACAGTGTGGCGATGCCATTGACTTCAATACAGCACCACACTCCCTCCCGCACCTGAACGCAGGGAGTCGGCCGGCTTACATTCCAGTGCGCCCTACAGGTCCTGGCGTCCTGTCCTCCCGTGGTGCTCGTGTGGCCGACGTTGCACATGGGGTGTCCTGCACATTTCCATCTGCAGCGTCTGACACATTCAGCCGGCAGCCGCACGAGCACCACGGGAGCATAGCCGTAGCTAGCTCCTTTTGCACCTGAGGCAAGAAAAACACAACATTTGTTTTTACTATTTTTTTTTTTATTTTCATTATTTATTTATTTTTACTCTTGGGGGGGCTTCGGGGAAATATTAGGGGTCTAAACAGCCCCCTATTTCCCTTTTAAAATAGAAAAAGAAATTGAGGACACAAAGTCCTCAATCTCTTTTTCTGCAGCCTCTATTCTAAATGAATGGAAAGCACAGAGGCTTCCCATT
>NW_017306650.1:261070-276778 GCF_000935625.1 Nanorana parkeri | reverse complement strand
CTCTCTCTCGCTCTCTCTCTCGCTCTCTCTCTCGCTCTCTCTCTCGCTCTCTCTCGCTCTCTCCCGCTCTGCATTAGTTCTGTGAGAGCGGCTCCGTCCTCCCCCGCCGCAGGTTCCTTTACTTCTCGGAACCCCGCTGGGGAGAGCAGCGGGGATCCAGAGAAGCGGCGGGAGGAGAGGACATGGCGATCGACTGGTAGATTGCGATCGACCTTGTGGGCACCCCTGGTGTAAATAGACCCTATAAGTATGAGACAGCCAGGCAACTTGCATCTTCATGATTTTAGCAATGGCAAACTCTGGCAGCGATTAAAGGAAAGATAAATACAGAGTACATGGATTGTTTCCTAGCAGATAGTTTTATCATTTGTATAAGCTGACCTCTATCAGTATCCTGGTAGATCATTTGCAATGGTTAGGTAAGTGAACATACACACCTAAGCTAGCTGGAAGAAGAAATTCATGTATAGTCTGTATAACAGAGCAATCCAGAACCTGTATCCATCATGTGTTCATGTTCTCCAAACACAATACAAGCTAAATTCTATTCTTGAGACACCATTTGCATAAATTCTTGTCCTGCTATCACAGTGACAGATAACAAGGGACATAACCATAGTGGGGTCATAGACAAATACGAAAACTCTGGAGAGAAATTCTAACCCTTCCCTACTCTATGCAAAACCAAAAGCAGTTTGAATGCAAAATAACCATTTACATAACACTGTATGCCGTCAATACCGTCTAAACACATTATCACCAAAAACTTGTCAACTCTTAATAAATCTTATATAAACCAAGTCATTATCCTTGCTCCTCTGCTGAGACAGGATACAGCGGCAAAAGAAATATTGACCGCCCACACTTAAATAAATGTATCTCATGTTAATGTGAAGATGCACTTAGCTGCGCTAACCAGATGCTTTCACAGACCTATCAAACAAAAAGGCAATGCATTTAACGACTTGTAAAACAATAAGGGCACTTCATTGCCGTTGTATTTTTCAGCTGTAATCAAGGAACTTATGCAATTTTAATCCAGAGTTCAATACGGTGCATTAAACACAAGTTATACTTGGCAAAGGTGCAAAAAGCCTTTCGAACTGTCCCAGTGGTTGCAGATCACTTCCTATTCCAAACCATCAAATATATAGCAGAAAACATCTGGCCGCTGATGCTCTATGCGAGAGACATACGATATTAGAGTCATTTTGTCTGAGCCCAGACTAAATGTTCAACCAATTTTAAAGCTGAACTCCTGTGGCAGCGACAGCTCAAGTCTGCTTCTCACACTGCGCAAATGGCTTGGAGAAGCGACAGCGATATATAGCACAATTCTGCATATATGATCAGAGATAAACATCGGTGAGGGGGTTTGGAGAGCGCGCCTGTGCAGTCTGCATCATTCGCATTCTTGTAGACAAAAGAGCTGAAATGGGACACCAAGCATCAGAGGCCTTTGTATATGTGCAAGGTAATGTATATCTTGCATTATGATAAATTCTATTGCTTTGCAGATGGATTAAATGACCAGCCACGACACAAAGGAACAGTTACTTGGCACAGCAACCACCACGTCACTTATTCTCAAGATCTTCCAAAGGTCTGAACTGGTCTTTGTGCCATTAGATCACCATAGGCAGGAATCTGGGTATTCGTGGCAGCAGTAGCCAGAAATACTATGGAAAGGATGGAAGACCTATAAAGCTTAAAGACCTGCCTAGGTTGAGGTTGTTGTGTCCATCTGCTTTCAATGCTCCCTCAGATGGGCCTTGCTGAACATGCCCCTTCATTTTCCTTGGGCTCGTGTACTAAATCTTTCAGACATTTCCAGTTGTGGGGCCCTCGTTTATTTTTGTATCCAGAAATAGTAGCTGTGATATTTGGGATAAGACAGCAATAAGATACAGCTAGGAGGCAGAAAATCTGTTCAATTTAGCCTGAGCGGTTTCTTGGCCCGGTCAACTAAACTGTTTAATTGCCAAGTTGGAATCAAATAAGCCAACTATATGAAGAATATGCAGTAATCCTTGTGCCAATAGGACAAAAAAGACAAACGCGTACATTTCCCTGCATGGAAAGCACACACCAGCAGAAAGAAAATTCTCCTATACAATCATTTTAACAGATTTTCCAGAGATAACAGGAAAGCATTTCCAAACCACAAGAACATGTTGGCCTGTGTGCATTTTTTACTGCGTCTATGTGCCTACTTGACAACTTTTACAAAGCTTAACATCTGAGCATTTAACAAACAGCCTAGGTTTAAAAAAATTCAATTCCCCATCCCCTCCTTTTCCTTTTCTTCTTCCTTTCCTTCTGACCTCTATGTGATTTAGACCCTTCTGAAGTTGTCCTGTCCAGGTGATACCCCCCGAAATGGGAACCTGCCCACTCTCTTACACCAGACGTGACTCTTGAAGCTCAACCTAGGACTAGCACTAACATACAGAGTGGGAGAGGTGGGCACGTCTCACACAATGATCAGTATGTACAAGTCATTGTTCGCTTAGAGAGCCGATACTTTTCAGTCTCAAGACCATGTTTAAAGCCTATATCTGATTATATGTATGCAGAGACGTAGCATTAATGCCAGTTGACATGTGATATGGATCTTTATACTGTCCTATGAGACCGCTTATGTTTCAAATGTTAATATTTGTGCTGTAATACATTTACTATGCTCGGTATTCTTGTATCTGTTATTTGTAACAATAAACGCAGAATTAAAAAAAAAAAATACAATTATTGTTTATTTCTTTACCGTCATAGTCAACGTATGAAAATAGATAAGTGTGAGGATAGGTGCAGTCTCATTCTGATCCTGGTATCACCACCTAGTAAGTCACTTACCTGGAGCATGCATGCAGAAAGAAGTGAAAAACTTATAAAAATGATCCAGCCAGTAAGTGATGTAAATTAAAGTAATCCCATCCTGCAACGAAGATAAAAAAAAACAAAAAAAAACAAAAAAAAACAAAAAACTTACCTTTCCAGCTGTGGTTTCTCCTGCTGACTATGTCCTTTAGTGACGTAGGAGTCAGTGGAGGGAAACACAACGGAAGGTGGGGGAAGCATGTATTCCACACACCCAAAAGTGTTGGATGCCGGCAGTAGCCAGGGATCAGTAATACGATGAGGTCCCCTTTGTCCTTTTATAGGATGGACTTACTTTAACTTCCTTTGCTTACTGATGGGGATCACTGGAAGAATTCCGATTCCATATCAAACGCTGACTAGGTAATCAAGCCAGGGACAGCCCTAGAGTCTGAAGAGCACATCATTATGACATCAGGTACCAGTACTGTGACTTTCCCCTCGGTTATTGCACCAATGTCATTAAACTCCTATGTAACTATATCCTTTCAACTTGAGTTGAGGGGTCCTGCAAGACCCTGAAATGTTGGTGTGGTGTTGATGCTTCTACTTCAGTAAAATGTAATTGAATGCAATCTGAAGCTGATTTACAGTTTAAGACCATTTTATCTACCCCCATCAGATACATTCCATTTGTGTTGCATATGCTGACAACATCCTTAGCATTAAAACCATCAGTATACCAGCCAAAGAAGTCACATAATGGAAAAAGTGAAATGTTGTTATGAGGACTGGATAGTTTTCTTATGAATAAGTGAATAAAAACAATATTCATCCGCTTTCAGCTTGTTGCATAACACAAGAAACGAATCCAGGAAAATCTTAAACAAGAGTTTTAGGAATTGTAGCTTACATCTTTCTGAATAGCTGATCCAGGGGGAAAAAAAACCAAACCAGTGAGTCTGCATTCTTTACAGAAATCAGTTTTATGGCGAGTTAAGCTTTGCGTATGGTCCAAAGTGTTCTTGAACCTGATACTGTCTGATATGAAACTCTGTGCTGCTGTGGTTTTTCATTCTTCAAATATCTGTTCGAGAGAAACTAGGGTTTGTGATCATCATGTATGAAAGTTTAAGTGTTTATAAACCCTAAGACAGAGGTTCTTACTGTTCCGCTGGGGTGCGTTGTGTTAACTCTTTTCACACGTTAATGTGCACTGTATTAGGCATACCATTCAAAATCAATGGGCTGGCAATCCACTGCAAATGTCCCAGAAACTGGACACATGCTATTCCTGCCAGGTTCCAACCTCTCACCACTCTTTGAATAGAGAGGTTAGAACCTTATTTAACTGCTGGGAGAATTAAGGGGCTTATGGGCACTGTCTATCAAGTAGAAATGGTCGCTTTTAAAAAGGTTCCTTAGTTGCCATGTCACACTTTTGCCCAATCTGCTTTATCTTTTGCTCACAGCCCTGATGAAGAGGCACAGCTATCTGAAGTGCCTTGGCTCTCCTGGAACCAACAATAAACATTCCACCTATATAAATATTGCCATAGTAAAGAACATTGCTTTGGACGTAGGCACTGCCCCTCCCGACAGAGTGGAGCAATGCATTCATTTTGTTTCACCTGATTTTTTACGGTGTCCCAGCTAGGGAGATATACTATTGCTATTTGTCCTGGCGATCACTGCTACCAAGACTGTACTCCTGTTCGGGTGGCAACTCAAAAGTTTGGATATTTCCATCACTTTCAGAGGACATCTTTCAATAGTGCATTGCTCCCCAGGACAACTGTCTAAGAGGTAGTTGTCCTCACTTTGTAGAGATTTCCTCTTAACTTCCTGTTGGGTCTACTGGAGAGGCAGTGAAGGTTCTTCTCCCCAATAGGACACAAATTCCAATAAGAAACATAAAACAGAGCTTTTGTCCAATCCCTGCTCTATCACAAAATAGAATTTGGCATCAGATATACTTTAACTCTCAGTTAAAGGGTTAAAGGTCTTAACTGCAGTCAGCCGGCCACTGACAAGGGAGGAATGACCTTGCATTGATTTTCAGGCATAATCGTACCTAGTGATTTACAAGCATTCCTCAACAAAACAATACTGTTCCACAAAGTCAGCCAGGACATATACCTCACAGAACAAGAAATCTGCTAGAATAAACAGGTCATCTGTATTGCTCACTTCCCATATAAATTGGTGTAATAACACGGTGTTATTTAATAGAGTCCTGTTTTTTTAATGTGAAACCTGAAGTTGTACTGCAGTGAATAACACTAAAATAAAGGCACAATAAACCTAAACAAGTTGCACAAAGTGGCTACAAACTTTCATAGGAACAGTATGGTGCCAAAATTAATCTACCATGGGCCCCGGGCGGTAATCAAGATGGCAGAAAATAGCTAGTTTTGGATCATATAACTTCATCCATGTAGGTAGTTTTTACTAGTACCCAACTTCCACTTCCAGGCTGGAAGAAGCCAGAGGAGTTGTCCAGGCAGCAGGTCATCAGTGGCCAACTATTATAGTTTAGTCAATAGTCTACAGTTCTGGATAAAGCTCTGCCATCTCTGTTATATCATCATTGCTTAAATTCTAATTCATAACATACTCTGGACATTTTCAGCCAAAGATTATCTGTACAACCATCAAGCAGTAGAGAGTCTACAAAGGCTTATTCAACTTCAATAGGAAACAAAAGCTTATATTATGAGGCAAACTAAAACATCAGGAGCATTATGCAGCCGCGCACTATTTTTAGGACAAGATTTGAACTAGATGTCTCTTCCTGATATTTGATGAATAAAATCTCAGGACAGAGCTAAGCAAGCCGTGCAAGATCTGACTTTACATGAAAAGGAAGTAAAGTACAGATATTGGTTTATTTTTATTTTCACTAGGAAAATATGTTTTACAGAAATTAGAAAAATATATTTCTTACCTTTTAGATGTCTCTTTGCTGAAGGCATTTGTGCAGATTCCAGGCTACTCGAAGCAGTTTAGGAGTGAAACTTTAGAGTCAGACTGAGGGTCAGGCAGAGCTTCCTCTCAATCTCAAAGGCTTCAATGCTTTCTTAGGACAGTGTTCAGAACTAATTTACAACTGCTAATGAAATCTGCCAGCACAGGACAGACAGGGAACATTAGAGGGAACATTAGCCTTCCCTTCAGCCCCCTCCTTAGCATTACATAGGGTGGAGCTTGGCAGGATTTTAAAGCTTGTAAAAAGCACTTCAAACACAAGAAGCAATCTTTTTTTTTTAAGTTATGCTATGTGAATAGGAATATGTAATAAATATATAAAGTAGATGTTATCCCAATGTATGTGCAAAAGTGGAAATACACCAAGCCTTTGAAAGGAATACTCTACATTTGTTATTGCTTTTGCTACTTTTAATTGGTTAGGAAAGTACCTTTTTATTGCAAATCTGCAACCAGTTGTGATTTCCTTATATTGTGATTTTTGTACTTTAAGAGCGAGTTTGAGGAAGTTATTGCCGAGGCCTGTCCCAGTATTTCCAGTACATAAAGCAGGCAAAAAACTCTGATATGAGCTTCACTGAAGTCCCTGGAATGTACAGGATAGTTTCCTTTGCAACAATAGTGGAATCGCATGCAACTTCTCTGTGAAATCTACAACTTATTCTCAAGTCCATTCCTACACAAGGGCTCTATGTTCATTATTGTAACAATTTACAATGCATGTAGTATCGTCTAATAAACCAGTGTTAGAAAAGGATTTAAATGGCATCAACTAGATGGCACATGCAACTGAATTTCAGAGCTATAATTAATCCCAAGTCACAGTGTTTTCTGACAGTTTCCCTGGCAGACACAGCAATGCATCGAATGCGCTTTCTGGTAGAGATGATACCTCTGTCCACAGGCTTCTAGCCAGAGCCATCTGTTTATGCTTTTAGTCTTTTCCCATTTTTAGAACTAGCAAAACTTCCTGAAATGTGTAGTATGTTTATGTAGTGCATTGAGTACACTAGCAGAATTTCCCCTTCATCGCTAAATGGAAATGTTGGCTTGTCAGTAACAGAAACCAATCAGATTGTTATTTATTTGCACTGCTTCTTCCTCTCACGCTCCAGCCCTCCTCTATAGGGACTGCAAGAGGCCGATACCAGGTCAGATTCAGGTTCCTACACTGCTTGTATTAAACAAAATTAATTTAAATGATGTATTAACGAACACAGAGCTGCATCTTATATCTGCCCATAGTGCAGCTTTAAGCCTAAATCAATCCTTACATACAAAAATCTATTAAAGGGCCGGTGTCCGCTAGCTTTTGTTCATGCTAAGTGGATTTAGCATTCCCATACAAGGCTAAGGAAATGAAAAGCCCACCTGAAAAACAGGTCAGGAGGTGGTCAACTGCAGGTCAAATTCCAAATGATCAGACAAAGGCATAAGGCCCCATTCACACTGAGCGACACTTACCTCGAGCGGATTTCCGCGCAATTGATATAGCGCGACTTTCCTGGCGACGATCGCGCCACCTTCACTATTGGGCTGCATGCACACAAAAAAGAGCAAAATCGTGCAACATCCACACAGAAAAGGATCCTGCACAAGCGACCAGCTACAGGCGATATTGCACGGTAGATTGAAAAACAAGTTCCCTGTAAACCTATGCAGCCAAGTCTGATATAGTTCAAAGGGTCACTTCAAGTGTTACCAAAATATGTGCAGTACAAATTGCCCCCTCTGCTTCCCGAATCACCAAATCAAAACTTTGAGGGCCCATTCACACCACAGCATCTCCAGACCAGATTGTTTCCGGACTCAAAATGCATCCTAGCGTATCTCTATGCTATTCCTGGCCTCTGTTCACATCATCGCAGTCTGTTCCAGACCAGGCCAGAAAAATACTGCATGTGTCATTGTCTGGAATGCACTGGAACTGCAGATCTGGTCCGGAAAATGGTGTGAACCTGCCCTAAGGACAGTGTTAATCCAATTGGCTTTTTGTATGTGAGCTATAGTAAATTCCACTCCTGCATCACAAGTATGTGATATCTTAGATGTCTGAGAAAACATAGTGGAGAGGACTGTAGCATTACAGCAATGCCTGTATGAAATAAGAACTACTGGGAATGCAAGCTGTGCTCCCAGTATACATCTCAAGACTCCATTTTCATTTCATCAACTCTTCAGTTAAAAGTTGTGAATAAGGCAAGGAGGAGGTAAAGCATCAATGTAGTTTAGGAAATAGGCAAGTCAAGAATATGTAATGTCGATAGGCTTCCTGTAAATATCTATGTATACCATTACTGATTTTTTTTTTTCCCTTCCCTCATTTTTACTGCCACTCTTTAAACTGCATGGAATGATCACTCCTCTTCACCGAGTCATGTTAAAGTTTTCGTTACCAGCACATTCCAATTGATTTCAATAGTAATCGGACATGTAACAAATTCAAAACAGATGCCATTTCCCCTCTTCTGGAAAGGATTACTATTATTCTTGTGTTCCTATGGGAATAGCATTGTTAAAATGGAACATGTTAACGCCAGATCAATTTAAGGAGTTTATTTTATATAGTCTTACGTAATGAATATTTCAACAAGAGGAGACCCATGTGGCACAAACATCACTTCTTCCATGCAGGACAGCCCACAACTGAGCCGAAAGGAAGTGACCTAAGTCATTAAGTGTTCCTTGGTAGAAGACCAAGCCAAGGGCTTACACAACCAGAAGCCACTCAGCCACGGGTCAAAGCACAAAGAGCAATAGTATAGTTAGGTTAAAAAAAAAACCTCAAGCCAATGATGAATATACAATAGAAATGCACATGTAAACCGTTTTATACAAGATATGTTTAATTCTGTTCAACCAGTCTTAGGATTTACACAACCTCTGCAGATTTGAAAGACCCTTGCCAGCGTATTCGATCAAATATGCAGAGGATGTTCCTGTGCTTTCCTCCTCGTTAGTTAAGCATTCTCCTGCAGCTCCAAATGACTGAAAGCATGTTGCACTGGAAGCATTGTTTCACAAAAGAGAATTTTTGGCTCACAACGTGTCATTTTCAGTTTGATGTTCACCTGTATTTGCATTACTGTAAGATCAGCATTAAGGGTGATAACAGACAACCCTGTTGCATTCCATTAGTGATGGTAAAGTAGTCTGATCTGGTCCTATTAACTCACCGCTGCCGCCAGATGGGTGTACAGAGCCACAATCCCTGACATCATATCATCCCCTATTCCAATGTACGGTTAACGTGGCATACGTGGAACTTTTAGAAATCTGGAAAGTCTAGGAGACTTGCACACTTTGAATACCGAGCCAATTGGCTGCCCATTAATGCCAGTATGTTAAAGAAATTTTATTAAAACTTACTGTAGGGCTACCTCTGCACTGCTCATTTCTGCCAGGGGTGGGGGGGAGGTTATACCGTTATACTCACCTGATCCTTGGAGCCAGCAGCGCTCCCTCCAGCCTGTCCCCTCCGCTGCAGCGATGTTATGTGCCTTGGTCTCCTCGCGTCCTATACACTATATTTGACATGATGACTTTAGGATCCTAGACCTCTGCAGCGGAAGGAGAGAGAGGCTCCAGGGACCGGTCTAAAGGTGGCCATACACTTTACAACCATCGCAAGACCTTAGTCTTGCGATGGTTGTAAAGTAATTTAAAAAACGTACGATCTGCCCATCTTGGACAGGCAGATCGTACTTGCGATCATCGCAAGCCCGCCCCCCTGAGGGCGTGTGCACACCGGCCCGTACGGCATTTATCTTACGATCATGCTAAAAACCAGCCGAAAATGGTACGATTCTCGGCTGGTTTTCTAGCATGCTCCTTAGACAAAAGACGTGTGACTGTACAGTAGAAACGGTCGCACATCTTCATTCACACTGCATGATTCTCGTACGATTGTGGGATTCTCGTACGATCGCGGGTGTATGGGCACCTTAAGAGCAAGCCAGCTCAGTGCATCAGGTGAGTGCAATTTTTGACCCAAGGTAAAAAATGAGCAGTTAACCCTTGCAGTGCAGGTTTAGCCCCACTGCCAGGGTTAACAACATTTCTTACAGTTAGTTCTTATATATATATATTTTACTTCAATAGGATGAAGGGAATGTAGTAAAATGAAGGAAAGAGCAGCTGTTCCAAGTTAATCCAAGTCCAACAGAGTCTCACAGTAACGTCAACATTAGTGCCGAATGGTCAATGAGGAGTTTTTATGTAGAAAACCAAAATGGAAAGACTTAGAAACGCATTTTGCACTAGAGATTGCACTTCTAGGACACCGATTTCGGATCATTTTTATTGCCTTAGGACCCGTTCACTATCACTAACATCTACACTGCTTTATTAGATTAGACCAATTATGAGCAGGAATCCAGGAATACTAAAGTGATCAGTAAAATCTAGATTCTGATTGGTTCATACACCACGCACTAGGGCTGCAACAACTAATCGACATAATCTATTATAATCGATTGAAAAAGTTGTCAACTTTATCAATCATCGATTAATCGGCTTCCGATTGGTTGGCCCTGTTCATGCCTCCACACAGCTGCGCACCACACCTCCTCCCCGCCTCACGCTCACCACCTGCCCAAATCCACGATTGGCACAGGGACACGGGGAGAAGAAGTAGGGAGGAGCAGGTGTGGGCGGATGACAGCCCCCGATAGACAAGCCCGATCTCAGAAACAAGTTGCTGGAAGAACGGTTAGGTAAGCGTGCCATTGCTGGGTGTTGTAGTCCTCTATAGCTGGAGGTATTCCTCATTGCGCTGTATAATGTATTGCAGGGTTTTGTAGTCCTCTGTAGCCGGTGCCATTCTGCATTCATTGCTGTATAATTTTACACTTTTCATTTCACTATATTGCACACCACAGTTTTTGTTTTTCTTTTTTTCTTCCACCGCTCCAAGTTTGCTCCTGTGATGGACTACAATCTCAATACAAACTAGTAGTCCATCACTGGAGCCATTTAAAAAAAAAAAAAAATTCAGATTAATCGAACTTAATAATCGGCTAACTAATCGATTTTGAAAATAATCGTTAGCTGCAGCTCTACCGCGCACGGCCACTGCATTTGGCACAGTTAATATAAACAATTGGTCTCAAAATGATGCTATATAATCTCAGGTTCACGCAGTTGCATTCACAAATCACTGTTTTAGTCATGTACTTTAATAAAAATGTTTTTACTAACTACGCACAATCCCAAAAGGATAACAGAAAGCACATCGTCTTGTTCCCCTATTGCTGCCAATACTTCACATCTCCCTCTTACATCCTGTTAAACGGATGTTTCCATTAACCCTCGCTCCTTGGGAAGTCAGAAAGTCATGTGCAGCTGCAGAACTGTATGACAGTCCCTAGTTTAGCGATGATGCACTCAAGTATATAAACACACTTTTTAGGATAGATATGTAATTACCGAGCCCATGAGCAACTCTTTGTGCATTTCTAAAGCAATGACACATCTGAACTGACCAAAATCAATGGGCTTTAAAGACTTATTTTGCAGAACCCATAATCCTTCGAGTGGATTTGTGGAGTCACTGGCCTGTCTCCTGTCTAAATCTAAAAAAAACAACTGTCAGAAGAAGCCTGGCTCATCGCTGAGCTCCATATTAGTCATTTAAATAATTGTTTCCTTAGGAAAATAGTCATAACAATTGGACAAGATTCATTGAATGACCAAGATCAGGAACATTAGGCATAACTTGGTATGTTTAAATCCCACAATTCTCTCTCTGATTTTATTCCTGCCTTGGACATGTTAAGACAAAGTATGTAAACACAAAAACTAATGTTTAGAAAGTTGCTCTACACTATTGCAATCTGAATATTTAGCTTTTCTTTTGGTACTTTTTATAGGCTATGATTAGAAGGGATTCAAAAACAATAAAAAAAACGCCCCCACTCACTGTGTACAACAGTAAAGCCTTCCTAAAGCAGAAGGTATTCCCGTGTCCAAATATTCCACCAAATATCCCAAAAATAAGAGTTCTTTATTTCAGAACTGTGCTTTTCACCCCTTCTGCCAAATGCACATCTAGAACCACCATGTTATAGTACAAACATATCCTAACATTATATGGCCATTCATACCAAACTTCATACTATCAATGCAGTGTATAGTTCAGAGTAAAATACAATTTTTTCAGCCTTGGCATTTCCTTTGAGTGACAATGTTACCGAATTCCATACAATGACAACGCTGCCCCCCACCACCTTCCACAGGCATCAGTCACTGTTTGGACACTACTTTCCACTTTGCTCCTTTGACAACAGTCATCTCATCAACTTTTGCCACACTGGGTGATGCCAGCAGGGCCACAGACAGCTTAAAATTCTAGCAGTGTAAAGCTGGGCATACTGCAGACTGAATGCAAAAAGTATAATAGGTTCCTCCTTCCAAACGAAACTACAAAGATGGGCAAAACCTTTTGCTGGTCTATTGTGTTCGGATAGTGGTGGGTGTATCGCTGTCAGAATACCCGAACAGTGACATCAACTGATTAGTTGCCATCATTGTTCAGCCAAAAATACTGAATCATGCATGCTACTTTTTTTTCTACCGAGCTGCAAGGTATTGTGGTACTATTGTGGCCCTGCCGGAGCACCCCCACCATGGGTGGCCCTGTCGGTGCACCTCCCCCTAAACAGTGCTAATAGCTTATAGCTGGGTGAAGACATCTGCATGGCATTGCTGCCACTAGATAGAGCTGAGGGGCACAGGAAATGCTTTCCGACTCCCATCTAGTGGCAGTATTGCTGGGGCAATTCTTTGTAATTCTTCCCCAATGTGTATGGTCAGCTTAACAGAAATGCTATAGTGCAATGCAATAGTTAGGAGCTGCAATTTAACCTCAAAAGCCCCTCACCATGCCTGTCAAAAAAATATAAAATCACTAGCACACAGTAACTCATGCTGGGTGCGATAGTGTTCATTGATTTCACAATATCATGTCATTAAAGCTACACTAGACAGGTGTAAAAGGGGAAAATTTTACTGATTTCTTATGAGAACCGATTTGTCCTTATGAAAAAAGTATGGTAACCATAGCACACAAGCCATGTTTCATTGATGTTTCTGATAACTGGACCTTGCACATCATCCTAGATCTTTGTGCTGTTTTCTGTCGAAGATGCAACAGACGTCAGCCTCCTACGCCAATATCTCACATACAAATTCAGCACATCCTCTTATGAGAAGACAGCTCAGGATATTTTTAAATTGTATCCACCGAGATTCAGAAAATTAAAAAGATAAACAAAAGTGACAGAAGATGTGAGAATTAGGGGGGGGGGGAAACCCCCAGATCTTTAATGAGCAGAAATTAGACCACAATTAAAAGGAGAGCATTGGCTCTACAACAGTTGTTTGCCATCTCTAACTACACTGGCAATGAAAAGCCAGCGTGAATGGCCAGCCGGTGGATGCACTGCTACGTACTCGCTGGTCATTCTTCTAAATCTGTA
Organism: Nanorana parkeri; assembly: GCF_000935625.1. Taxonomy (NCBI): domain Eukaryota; kingdom Metazoa; phylum Chordata; class Amphibia; order Anura; family Dicroglossidae; genus Nanorana; species Nanorana parkeri. The sequence goes on along the minus strand of NW_017306650.1, from coordinate 263,495 downwards.
AGACAGCAGAGCTCAGCCAGGGCTTTACATGCATACATTTAACGTGTGTAGTTGTGGGGTAATCGGTTTCAGATATGCATATCTAGTAAATACATTGAGACATGCAAAGTATGAGCAACAAGAATGGACATGCCTAATGATGTGGGTACAGCACCAATGTATAATACACACTAGCCTGAGCATATGATGTCAGCCAACAGAACTGCAAAGCATTAGTGGTGAGAACTCAAACAAGATAAACAAGATTATTACAAACTACTTAAAGGAAACTTGTCACGGGAGAAGCATGGAGCCAACCCTGAGGATCACCACTTTTGTCTGGCTGTCATGCTGACCTACTCGCTCCAATGCCTTGTGTCACTGACCCAAAAAACTGGGCTGCTCAGCTCTGACTTCACTGCTCTGTATCTCACATGCATACATACAGGGCTAATTTAGACAGAAGCCAAATTAACCTACCAGCATGTCTTTGGAGTGTGGGAGGAAACCGAAGTACTCGGAGGAAACCCACACAAGCACATGAAGAATATGCAAACTCCTTGCAGATACTATCGGGACTAGGATTTTAACCAGGGGCCCCCAGTGCTACGAGGCAGAAGTGCTAACCACTACACTACTGTGCTGCCCATAACTTTTTCGAGGTCAATGATTTAAAGTACTGCAAAGCAGTCAACACTTCAGCAATGGTGACCTCTACTTTGCCCTTAGCGAGGTTTACCCTAAAGCAGGGGTAGGCAAACTCCAGCTGTCCAGGTGTAGTGAAAATAAAAATCCCATTAGGCTTTGCAACTCTGACAGCCACAGGCATGACTTGCACAGGCTGATGCATGACGACATTTGTTGTTGCACCATAGCTGAAGGATCAGAGTTTGCTTACCCCTTCTCTCTGAATCTCTATGAATGCCCACAATCTATAACATGCCCCAAACTGCCAGTCCACCAAAGGCAGAACAAACAATAACCCTTGTCAGCCAACCTGAATTTAAAGTAGTTACATGAGGAAAACAATGAATGCTGATGGGTTGCTGAAGGGAATACAAATCTCAAATGGATTTCTACAACCAGATCATATCAGATAAGACCTGGAAGGACACTGTTGGTACTTGGCTGGTGTGCAGCTGTTTGAAGTCGTCAGACAAGCGGTGAATGTGTCAGAAGCTGGGCAGCCAGAGGCAATTGTCTCCAACTGTACAAGCAGCTATTTCCAAACATGTATTTTCACACAGCCCGACACATGGAATTCAACTCCTCTGCATGTGTGAAAATACCGGGACTGAGGCACGATCAGAAGGATGCAGGGAGAATGCCAGCTAATGTGTTATATAGAGAAAGCCCATAAGGCCAAGTTTTCGCAATAGAAAATATAACTGTTCTGTTGATCTTAATACCTAGCTGAACCATTATCAGCAGTCTCAGTGCTAAAATAATTTCCACTGGCCATTTCTCGTCAGAAACAAGTCTTGCAGAGTAGAGATTAGGTAGACATTATACTGCATGAGGAAAGGTATCTCCAGTAAGCATTTACATACGTTTGCCCACTGTTCTATCTGAAGACGGGGGCTCTGGGAACATGCATAGCTATAGGGATTCGTCTTTGATATTTCTAGGACTGCAAACCAACTAATCGATAAGAAAAGTTATCAACTATTCTTATGATCAATTAGTTGGTTGGATCCCCTAGCTCTCTCCTCCAAGCTATGAAGAGGGCAGAGCAAGCAGTGGGCGGGTGCAATAGCCAGCCTGCTATTGCAATTTGAAATGGTTACTGCACCAGCCCACTACCTGCTGTGTTTACATTCAGCTGCCATCTGCGGAATCTTGCCAATGGAAGCTGCCATTCCCATGGCTGAAGCTATTCAAGCGCGCCTCCCACCCACAGTGTGATAGCCGGAACTGGAATACACGGTACCGCAATGCTATGCGTTCCAGGGCAGTGCGATTGCAAAAAATTGTGCATGCAGTTTTATTCTGAAGTAAACTATGTTTGTAACACTGCATTTGTGGATGTTATTTTAAATTAAGGATGGTATTTTTTTATTTTTTATTTGAATAAATAAATCGGCCAACTAAATAGATTATGAAAATAATAGTTAGTTGCAGCCCTAAACATTTCTTCTTCTTAGCTTTCACTCAGTGATCAACACTGGGCAGTTATAATGCCACCAACCCAGAAGCCTTACTAGAACCTTCAGCTTGTTACAGGTCAATAAGAAAGCTTCAGTGTTAATTTAAACTTTTCCATAACGTTACAGATTCCAAATGCAGAGAAACAGGACCCTCCGCTATCAAAGGACTGGCATCGTTTATAACCTTTCTGCTAAACATTGCTTACATTTCGACCAATTCCTGCCGAATCCACTGAAATTCGAGCCATGAGTGGCCGTGTCGGTGCCCCCCCCCACCCCCACCCCCACCCACACACCAC
>NW_017306650.1:249763-260398 GCF_000935625.1 Nanorana parkeri | reverse complement strand
CACACACACTGCTAATAGCGTATAGCTGGGTGAAGACATCTGCACAGCATTGCTGCCACTAGATGGACCTGAGGGGCACAGGAAATGCTTTCCGACGCCATCTAGTGGCATTATTGCTGGGCAAATGCTTTTTAAAACTGTCCCATAGTGTATGGCCAGCTTAACAGAAATGCTATTGTGCAATGCAATAGTTCGTAGCTACAATTTAACCTCAAGAGCCCCTCACTGATCCGAAGAGACCACATTCACTACTGCAGTAGGGGACAAAAACAATGTGGACAGGCTGTAAGGCTTCCATCCAAATATTACAGCACAAAATATTGCACATGACAAAGTGTAGTAAAAAACAAATAAATATTGCATTTGTTTTAATTTCTTTTCTGACATGCATTAAAACAAAAATTGCAGTACAGGACTTAGCTGCTACAGGTTCCACCTTCATTTGAGTCTTCATAAATCAACTTAACTTGTTTTGCTACTACACTTTTCTTTTTACCAGGTTACAAAAAATTATAATAATTAAACCATTACAAGTCGTAATTCACTTAAGAAATGAAACTAGATTTACAAGTCCCGTCAGCCTATCCACCCTGCCCTATATATCCAAAAATACAATTTTATTTAAGCTGTGTCACATACAATTATGAATCGTTCCTATATAAAGTGCATGTCATGGGTGGCGCAAAAGATGTAGCCATGTGACTGCTGAAGCCACGTCAATGGCCCCACGTCAATGGCCTAACGAATAGTTTTTTCTACAGTCATGGATTCTGGGGAAGGGTGCGGGGGCAGGAGGGGGCTAACCTTTATTTCTAACAACTAAACATGAGCAGTATAGACACAAAAACATTCATGAAATATGGTCATTTAGAGGAGGGGTGAACAAATTAAAATGGAATTCAGGAGCCAGGCTGTAACAATCCAGGAGCCAGCTCCATTGCCAACTAGAGAAACCTCAAAAGTTAGATGCCATCTGTCATTAAGGAGCATTGGCGACTGGCACTTGGGTTTTGTCCAGCCCTGATTTCCAAGTCCTCCATGACACTTCCTGGCCGGCTTGGGCTCGTTTGTTAGCAGGATCATGAATGTAGACTGAAAAGTAAAAGGAGTAGAAGTTTCAAGAAAAAAAAGAGAACAATGGTTCTAGAGAGCAAGCAGGGGTTAGAACCTCATCTTTTTATCGCCACACGTGTACTCGCTTTCTGTCCGTTTGAGGGATGTCAGCCAGAACAGGAAGAAAAAACCAACAGAGACACAAGCAATAAGCATATAACAGAGGTCCCCCAGTCTACTATACTTGCTGTGTGTGTTCCTGACATGCGGCTTAAGGTTCACATGCAGACACGCATCATGCCAGTTAACATAATGCTAGGACTAGAAGAACCGAGCAGTCAGTGACCGCAAACACACAAAAGTACTTTTAAACATTCATTTTTTTTAAACTTGCATTGTGCGAAAAAAATTCTCATTAACTGTTGCCACCAAATCAGAGCCTAAAGAGAACCTTAGAACAAGTCACATTACTGGCATCAGAAGAATCTCACAGCAATGTTACTGCAACCAAAAGCAATATTTCGAATATATTTCGGGACAAGTCAGTTTTACGGTTGAGATATTATACACACACACACACACACACACACACACACACACACACACACACACAAAGTCTAAATACCAAACTGCTCCCATGTTCAAATTGGGAGAGACACATTTACAAACATGATGATCATAAAGTTAAATGGGCGTCTCAGAGGCACTTTACAGCTTATAATGGTTGTTCATTTAATAAGCCACTTTGCTCAATCTCATGTTTTCTATTAACTTAGCATATGTAAAATAACCTGCACCCTCTTGGATCAAAACCCCTGAAAGAAAAGTGTCAAACAACAAGGGGTTCTTTACATATTAAAGTGACACTAAACTCAGGTGTTAAATCATAATAATGCATTCACATACCTTAACTATTTACAACACTGTACTGTATTTGTGTAACACTCGGCTGTAGATCCTCAAATCTGTGAATTCTGGAGGGTGGCTACTTTTGTTCCTTATGGTCCCCGAGTGTGTTATAAAGTAGCCACCGCTCCAAGCTCACTCTTGTGAAGGAGTACAATCTCAATACAAATGAGTAAACTAAACATGAAATAGTAGTCCATCATGGGAGCGAGCTTGGAGCGGTGGCTACTTTAGAACACACACCATAGGGAACAAAAGTAGCCACCCTCCAGAAGGAAGGACAGTGTCAGCACTAGGGATGCGCCGATACCGGTACTGGTATCGGTACTTCCCAGCCAATCAGCATCAAGCCAGAGAAACAGCATGAAGGCGGCTTCCCGGCCAATCAGGAAGCCTTCTGCTAGCGTGGGGCCCACTTCTCGGGCAATCAGGAAGCCAGGTGGCGAGTCATTCGCTGTCTCCCAGCTTCCTGACTGGCTGGAAAGCCGTCTCGATGCCGATTGGCTGGGAAGCCGGCTTCCCGGCCAGTCATCAATGGACAGGACATAGCACACTGAACAGCCCCATCCTCAATGGCGAAGACATAGCACACTGAACAACCCCATCCTCAATGGACAGGAGATAGCACGCTGAACAGCCCAAATCCTCAATGGAGAGGACATAGCACACTGAACAGCTCTGTCACTTGATCTTTTAAATGTGTATATAAAGTCTAACATTTCTGATTTGCTCACTTGCGTTTAATGAAAGAAGACCTCCAGCTAAAAACAAGATAAGAATAAATAGCCTATGAAAGGTAAAATAATGAGAAGCTTCTGCTGTAATGCTTACCTTCAATCCAAATATGTCCCTCACAGCAAGTCATTTCTGTCACTAGAGGTCATCAGTCTGATGCGCAGCATCCCTCAACCCACTTCTGAGCCCAGGCTGTCATGTACTCGCCCCAGACTGATTGGGCAGTAAAAGGGGAAGCAGTACAGTGATCAGCTCATCACTGTCAGTTTTCTACTCCTATCAGCATGCTTCTTGTCAGCACATGAATGGATTGGCTCCTTGTGCTTATTCCTCTCACACTCCAACCCTGGCTGTACATGGGCTGCAAGAGGAGGATATCTGGGAGAATGTGGGTACTTGCACTTAAAACACATTTCATTATGTATTAATGATTATAGAGCTGCATAATTTGTCTTTTATCTTGCCTGGCATTCAGCTTTGAATATAGAATTGAATGCTTTTCAATATATCTGTTCCGTAAGCGATATATATCTATATAGATGCATATCTATATAGATATATATCCTTTTGACCTAGTCAGAAATGTAGAACTGTCCTGTGCACTCTTATCTATTATCTCTGCCTAGCTCACTTCTTTGGACTATAGAACACCTCCCCCTCCTATGCTGTAGATATGAGAAGGTGTTCCCAAGTTCAGCAAAAGACTACTAGGCAGGGTTGACATTGCAAGGATTCTTTGCAATTTTAGTACGGCAAGGGTTACTATTTCGTCAGCCCAAAATAGGAAATTGGTGCATTTTTACCAGGGCAGATGGGTATTTTTTCCACTTGCAGGGTTATTAAAAGGGATATAGCAAGGGGAAAGGTGCACGTACTGCATATGTTGATTTTTATTTTGCAATGACATACACTTTAACCTTCTCACTGACTGTGATAAGAGCCTGAGGAGGGAGAGGCTGAGTACAGGTGATCTCACTGGCACAAGTAGCAAACACATTCCCAGCCTGCTCTGCTGGGTGTGTGCAGGTAAATGATTTAAAATCTGTACTCTCAGGAGATGACAGTCCGCCTACATCATCTTCTCCTACGTAATTATTTTTACTCAAACACGTGGATAAAAGATTACCAAGCTGCAACTACCAACTGGGGCTTGAAAAGCCAGTCTAAAAGCCTTTAAATTTGTTTTGTTTTTTAAGTGTTAAAAATCCTTGCCAGGTTTAATTGAGGCTGGGGAGAAATTCCTGTTTTGTCCACATCTTTATATATTTTTTTCCTTTGCCCATGTTTGCGACAGGTTTACTATAAACATTGGCTGCCCAAAAGCGTACTTTAAAGGAGAGGCATTGGGAGAGTACTAATACCAAGATCCAGCATGGGACACTGCAGCTGTCACACGCTGGCTCTATACCAAAGAGCTGAAGGATCACGTAATAACCGATTGCCAAACTCACAGTCTCTTCTCTATGCAGAGACCAGGGAGACCCTTAGTTAGGCTGGCCATACACTGCTCTAGTTCTCGTTCAACTCGCGGGCTGAACAAAAAAAATAAATAGAGCAGATTGCTCCATCAACACTACGAGTGTGTCGATCGAGGAATCCCCCCCCTGCCTGCATTGTATTCCGATAGCAGTGTATGGCCAGCCTTAGTCACCACTCCTCATTAGAACACAAAGTGCACCAGGAGTTGGTTTAGAGTGACATGATGAAACAGCTTGTTCTTTATAGCAAAACAATTAGAAATCTGCTACAAAGTTAATCAACCTTGGTTGCTAAGACACAGTGGTCAACAGCGCGCTAGCAACTGACACTCTGTAGCCGACCGCATCCTAGTACCCAGTGATGAGGGTGTGGCGCATGGCCTTGTTACTCCAACATGATATTTACCTCCAGTTTTCTCAGCTCCGATTTGGCGGCATTTGTAAACAAAATTGTAGCCGACATAGTGAGATATTAGTAAAGTATTGGAAATAAGAATTTGGCGCACATGTCGGAATAACTATGAAATGGTTGCAAATTTTTCAGATTTTCTACAGTCATAATGCCACAATTGTATACCAGCTTCAACTCCGTTGCTTGTGACAGGAATCAGTAGCTGCTCTGTCAGCATCACATGTCTCATCATAGGAATATAACATTTGAGTGAGGGGGAGAGAAAGGTGCTTTAAAACAAGGTATTTTGCTTTATATGTATACGACAGCTATGGGAAGCTGACATGGCAGAGAGGGGCAAAGGAGTGATGTTGCTGCTCACATTTTCATATGTCCCCTACCTGGGAGGAACAATGTGGACATGAGCAGGAAGCAGAAACACAGATGTTCTGCTGCAATTCTTAGCAATGTCAGGCTACTGTAGTTGGGTGGATCTTTAGAGCCCACTCACACCACCTTGTTACAGTGATACGCGCGTTACCAACCATTTTAACGCAATGCGCAGAATTGCACATTAAGTGTGTCGGAGGGATGCTGCTCTATTCATTCTAAATGGCACCTCAACAAACTTGCTGATCTGCCAATAGAAGCACAGTGGAAAAACACATATGTGGGCCAGTGCATTGGGGTGCGCCATTTAGAAAGAATAGCATTAACATACTTCAAGTGCGGTACAGTAAAAAGTGGTGTAACACACATTACTGCAACCAGATTGTATGTACAGGCACATAGCGTACTGGGCAAAGCGTTGTTCACTTTTTAACTTGGAAAATGGGTACTTTGCGGCCCAAAATGTGGGTATTATGCTTGCTTCCACTATGAATTTTACACTTTGACCTCATTAAAAGTTTAAGATTTTTTGGGCGAGTGCTGGCTTTCTCTTTATACAAGTTACTACAGTATCACAGTCAGCAATACACTCCGTTACTCAAAGGATTTGTCTACAGCAAAATACCTGACGGGGTTCCAACCACTCTTCACTCCATCCAAAACTAGAAGAAAGGTTTTGGCTATGCAAACACATTAATGGCATTGGCAGGATCCATTTGTCAGAAAAGAAAGTCGGAAAAGCCTAAAAAAGATCTCACAGCAACAAAAACTGATGCTCAGCTTAAATTATTAGTTCACCTTTTCCAAAAAATGTAAAAGTGAACGAACTCACAGCACCCTCCCCATTCCCAGTCTCCCTTGAACTGAACTGCTTAGGTGACAACTTCCCACCCGTGCCACCAATGTAGCAAGCTGGACACTTTAAGACTTCACCCCACAGCCCTGGATGCTGTGTACCATTATAATGCTGGCAATGGCAAGCAGTCATTAGTTAGCATGGCCACATGCATTTTTTAAGATTAAGATTTAAAAATGAGACAGAGAAGCCGATTGGCTGCAGTGCAAATCTACTCCAGATTTTGTCTGCTCCAGTTTTGATACATTCTCTCCAAGTATGCTTACATTGTGCACTGCATGTGATGACATGAAAACAAGGCAAGCTGTATTATAGCAACAAAAGTAGCTAAAGAAAGAAGATACATGGCCCCAATGTCCAGATGATGTTTCAGCATATATCATTATCTGCTTGTTAGCTCAGGATGTGTATGAATACAATGATCTGCAGTAGTAAGGGTATTCATTAAAACAATGCAGGCTTACTTTGTCTTGCAGTTCATTTTAAGGATGATGAGAAGCCTCTATCTTAGATTAAGCACTTTCTAGTCTAAAAGTAAGCAGACATTTCTTGTGGTGACTACAAATACCAAATGCACTATGTGGACAAATATATCTCATCTTTCGCTGGCTTAGATAAACAAAATGGTTCAGGCTAGACCAGTGGTTCTCAACTCGTGGGTCTGTTTTTATTTTAATTTTTTTAAATATTTAATTTTTATTCTTTATAAACTTTTTAATTTTTTTTTATTCATTTACTTTCAGCAAAATATATATTGCTGAATACTGCACAAGTTGTTTTTTTGTAATAAATTAAAATGTTTCAGAAATGAAATCATTTTTGGGTCACGCCTTAATGACCAAGGAAACATGTGGGTCCCGAGGTTACACAGGTTGAGAATCACTGGGCTAGACAGAAATAGCAATTTATAAACCACAGAGCCTTTGAGATGCATCAGGGGCTGAAAGAAAAAAAAAAAGCCATGTTTAATTTAATTTTTTTAACACAGGTTTCAATGTTACTGAAGTCATTGTTTCATTTTCAACTATTTCAGCTCGGCCAATCTTGACAAAATAATAGACTTGGGTGCCAAGTGATGACCATGCATGGTCTGAAGGGAAATATGGCTCTGTGAAACATTTTGGCGGTGCTCACTTTCAGCTGTAATCTGTTGGCCTGAGGTAGTAAAATTAATAGCCCACTTATTACTTGTATGGATTCAGAGGCTGACGGGGAAGTGAAGATCGCATGAGGTGGAGGTAAGGTAGAGCTGGCAGCACACACGGCTACATACTGCTCTGCCAACTAAACTCTACATAACCTCTCTGCTCATAAGCTGTTCTTATTACCAAGATATACCAGAAGAGGAAATCAGATCTTCAAGGCGAGTACTGCGCCATACAGGTTGGTTCTATTACTTAGTTGTTCTTTTTAACTTTGCTGTGCTAGAGAAGATCTTAAAGCATAAACTTGCATTTAGCCCTTAGGTTTATTTTAAACAGTGCCAGGTCTCATTTTGTTCACCCCTTTAAATTGCCATCCACTTCTGCAGACCAAATGAAATGCCTCATCAGGCAGACAATGGGAGTGCATGCACTGAAACTATTTAATCTCGGAAGTTAACCTGTCACAAACATGGGCAATGTAAAACATTAATGCATTTAGTTTGTTGCCAGGGGCTTAAAGTGGAACTGAATGTTAGGCCTCTTGCCAGAACATGCAAATATACATAGCAATCTTATTTGGCCACTAGGCAGACACTGGTGATGCAACTCCTATGTATATGCACAGGACTTAGGTGTTGTCCCCGGCACCTGGATCCATTATTAGAATGCCAAAAAATGAGCTAGGCATGTGTACTGCATGCTGCATGCACCGTCTGCTGTACATAGAGAACAAGTATAGGGCAAACATTCTTGGGCAAGAGAGATTGTTTATGTCTCAGCAGACCACCCTCCCTCCAAAAAAAACTTTAACTCTTCTTTACAGTGACCCTTGCTATTCCTTTGGTTATCCCATCTAAGTATATCATTTGAAAACTATTCACTGCCCCCTCTCTCCATTGCCAACACTATAGAAATCTCTAGAAGGAACTTTTGTAAAAATTAACTTTACCTTCAAATGTCAGATGCATCCATGGCAAGCAAATAATCGAATATATCAATACTAGAGAAGTTGCCCGTAGCAAGCAATCAGCTGCTCTCTTCGGTTCCTTCAGTTAGGCTTTGAAAATGAAAGATAGAAGCCGATTGGTTGCCACGCACAGCTCCTCCAGATTTTTATCGGTTCCAGTTTTAATAAATTGCCCCCATTGTTACTTTATTTAGAAAACACATACATAGAAATATGGCATCTATGAATGAAAAATTAATGGTGCCATAGTACAAGTTGGATTCCCTTTTGGCATAATGCATGAATTGTCAAATGCATCAGTGAAGCCATCAGCATCATTGCAAGTTAATAGATGTATATGGGTTCAGTAACATTGGTACCATGTAGCTCAGGAGATGTATCTGACAAGCTTCTGACAGGGCTGCTTCTTCGGATATACTTCATTTAACAATTCTGCAAGATGATAAATCTTATACAAGCCATAATAGAAGCAGGTATTCATATTCATTAAGCACAGGATGTACATTTTGGAAATCATATATATATATGTGCGTATAACATAAGTCATACTGACAATAGCTCTATACGCTTCACAGGTTATGTGAGAAATAGGTATAAAATAGGCGGTATTGGGGGAAAGCATGTCTAATGTTACGACTGAGATTTCACAAATGTACAGTTGTCCATACATTATGCGAATTTCGGCCGGTTCTTCAGGAAATGTCAAAACTAACCTTGCAGTGGGTCTTCCCCAGCACGCCAAAGGTTTAATGCTCATGTTTCTCTAGGGCAGGGCTAAACAAATCCAGGAGCCAGGTAGCCAATGGTCCATAAAAAAGGTATAGTTGGCGTCATGCGTTTTTAGGTTTTCTCAAGTTATCAATGGAGCCGGCTTCTAAAGAAAAAACCTGCCGGTTCCTGGATTGGACATACTGGCTCCCGATTTCCATAATTTGTCCACCCCAGCTCTAGTGTACCATTAAATAGCAGTTTTAACATTGAACCCCCCCCCAGTCAGCAGGCACTCTCCACTACCCCACACCGCTCCAGGTTGTGGGCCGGCCCTGGTTGTCCTAATTTACAATGCAGGACTGCATTATACATGTTGTCAGTGTGCATGTGACCCCACAGAGCCCCACAGTAGCTTCGGGGGGACTGGATGCACGGAGAGGAAGAAGTCTACAGGAGCAGGTGATAAGGCAAGTAAAACTGCTTTTTAATACCACCCTAGATACAAATTGATATTTAACCCTTGCAGGGGGAGCCATACTGCAAAGCTAGTTCTGAAATTTCACCATATTCAGCTTTACATCACCATTAAATCTCAGATGACACATCCTATGCCAGTAGCAGTTTAATAGTACCAGGACGCAGAATGTGCATTCATACTCTTAGACCTTCTCATGCAACCTAGTGGACAGCACAAGCATACAAGCCCACTTCATCTATGCACACATACAGGTTTAACCAGAATTTCTATGTATTGCTAACGCGCCACATTGAACCTCCAGGTATTTACAATGACAGCTCACTGAACAGGAATCAAATAAATGCACACAATTCATTTTCTTATAACATTTATAACGGCAAAAAATTCTCACAGCCACAGATACACAATAAACCCACTGGTAAAGAACATGCCGATGCTTAAGACTGTAAAATGGTTGAGTTATACAGCTAATTTAGAGACAAATGGTGCTTACCATATTCCTTTTCTAGTGTACCTGCGGGTTTATTTAGCCCCCTGTTGGGCCTTCTGCTAATTAAAATAAGAAAAAGTTTCACAACTTTAAAGATATAGTTACTAACACCATCGCTCAGCGAAAGAGCCCCTTTCCATCTTTCCTGAATATGGGTGAGCTGTGTGCTTTTGGTCTTTATCAGTAGAGACCACTAACTGATCATGGTGGCACCCCTATATTAGGAATAAACAAGAAGTGTTGGTCAACAAGCATGTAGATTATGAATCTAAGTGCAATGGGCTGATTCACGGCTGCAGAAAAAGCTAAAGTCTATCAAGACAGAGATACCCAGGAAGAGTCCACGACAGCATGGAGCCGACTTCCCGGCCAATCAGGAAGCCGGGCAGCATGTAATGACGCGCTGCCCGTCTTCCTGATTGGTCGGGAAGCCGGCTTCATGGTCCCTTGCCATCTCACAACGAGAGAGCATTGTTGTGCCGTGTCATTGCATGGCGCCCGGCTTTCATGACTGGCCAGCAAGCCGGCTCCATGCTTTCTCGTCGCGAGTCATTACACGCCGCCTGGCTTCCTGAATGGGACTTCCGGTACTCGGTATCGGCGAGTACCAGAAAAAAAAATATTGGTACTCTTACTCCGTACCAAAATACCGGTATCGATGCATCCCTGACAAACACCAACACATACACCGATGTGTTCACCTATTAGACCATACATTAAAGCTAAACTTTGGGCACAAAAACCAACGGAAATCCATTCCTTAATAGCCAAGAAAGATATGGATCCACTTTGTGTTCACAAAGTGCCTTTACAAGCCAAGATTTTATGTTGTAATTAGGGATGTCCCGATACCGATGCTAGCATCGGAATCGGGCCCGATACAGGGCATTTTGACAAGTACTTGTACTTGTCAAAATGCCCCGAAGCCTAGCGCTATGTTTTTTTTTTTGCTTCTTACTTACCCCACCGAGCGTTGCGTCACTGCTGCTCCGGTGGGCGGCGAGCGGGGTCATCTGGCAGTCTCCGGGTCCTAAT
>NW_017306650.1:229583-249707 GCF_000935625.1 Nanorana parkeri | reverse complement strand
ATCATGATTTAACCTATTCATGTTAGCAGGGCAGAATTGTGAGCGCCTCCCACAAGCTGAGCACCGAGATGCGATGCAGTGATCCTGCCCAGCGCAGACTACGAGAGGCACCGCGTGAGGCAACAGGGATCGGAGTGAAACTGTGAGTAAGGGAAGCTGGGACGGGGCTGGCTGTAAATCTATTGCTATAGTGTACTGGACGTGTGTAATGTGTATGTAGTACATATATACAGCACACACCTCCACTACACTCCAGCAATAGAGTTACAATTCTCCCCTGCTAACATGAATAGGTTAAACCATGATCCATAGTACATAACATGTAGTTGTACTATGGATCATTTAAAGTCACCTGTTCCTTTAAGAAAAAGTATCGGTAATTGGTATCGGCAAGTACATGAGGGGATGTACTTGGGCCTGAAAAAGTGGCATCGGGACATCCCTAGTTGTAATCATTGCAGTGACATCACTGTGCTGTACATAGCCTGTGCAGAGAACAGAGCTGTGGGAGGGACCAAGTGGCCCCACCCACTGCAGACAGCCTGTAGAGGAGGGGCGGAGACAAGACTAGTCAACCGGCCCAAGAAGAGAGAGCAGCAGTGACTGGTCTTTAAACTTCCCCTGTGTGCAGGGGCTTCCTGTAATAATGATGGATTACTGGAAAAAAATAAAGCACAGCAAGATTCAAGTAAGAATGCACATGCCTCTTGTATTTAGACAATACTTGCCTATCCAGGATGGAGTTCAGCTTTAACATCTATAAAATGCCCACTAGACAGCGAATATATCATCTACAAGAGGTATTTCTTTTCCATTTTACCCTCATGACAGCAGGGGAAAGGAGCCAGCTGTTACTTGTCTACATTGTGGAACCAGTGATTTATGGCTATACTAGTAAATCATTACACAACTAAAACACTGAAATGAGGCACTGGGTTGTATCTGGACAATGTAAACTACCTTGTCTCTAACCACCACCAGTAAAGGACTCTGGATGTTTACACATAACATTGTGGGCTCATTGCATACACCATTTTGAGTAGAGGGCATAAGGGGGACTGCCATCACTGTGTAGGAGTCATCAGGAGCAAAAAAGCAGAAGCAGGCAGAAAATGTATCATTAATGTAAAAAAAAAAAAAAAAACTGGCCATAAGGTGAGATGCCTTTTTACAATTTAGGATGCAAGCTATTAGAATTTACATCATTATAATTTAAAGTGACACTAAACTCAGGAGTTAAATCTTAAAAATTCATTCAAGTTCCTTAACTATTAATAAAAATGATTCTTATTTGTGAATCACTCAGCAGTAGATCCTCAAATCATCTCTGAATTCATACTGACACTGTCCTTCCTTCTGCAGGATGGCTACTTTTGTTCGTCATGGTCCCTGTGTGTGTTGTAAAGTAGCCACCTCACCAAGCTTCCTCCCGTGTTGGACTACAATCTCATGTTTAGTTTACTAATTTGTATGGAGATTTTAGTCTAACACAGCAGCGAGCTTGGAGAGGTGGCTACTTTACAACACACACAGGGACCATGGGGAACAAGCGTAGCCAGTATTAATTGCAAAACTTTCAGGTCCTCTATGCGCTTTGCCGAGAGGCTTCCCCTCCACTGTGAAAGCACAGGGGGTCGCTCATTCACTTGGCACAAGGTCATTCAGTGAAGGCCTAGTATTTTTATCAATGAATAGAAGACGTTCTCTGACTGGACGAGGGGCACATCATGATGTGAATGCCCCTCATCCAATCAGAGAACGCCTTGTATTCACTGATTTAAAAAAAAAGCAAGCAAGTTCAAAATAGCAGCATTGAAATCCAACAGTTCCATCTAGCGCCACAGCCCCAAAATTCAGGGGGCAACTGGAATTTATTTGGGATAAGCGCCAAGATTTCCCTTTTTCATACCATGTGACTAAGCCAAATTGGAAGTTATGGGACATGCAGAGAAAGGAGTTGATGGAAACAAACTGTGTCACAGAGGAATCCTGAATGCTAACATACCGATTAGCAATACTGTGTTAATGGCAGATCTATTTTTATCCACGTTTGAGTGATTTGTGCAAGAATTGCCTAAAGGCGACCAACAACAGGAAGTTAAAGTAGTTCATAAAAGGATAAAGCCGCTGAAAGCAGACAACCCAACCACATGCTGTTCAAAATGTGCAAGAATCCTGAATGAGAGACTCCCCGCCACCAGTATCAACACATCTGCTCATTTCCAGCTTGGCTTGATGCTGAGCATCAGAATTACACAACCCCTGCTGGATCCCCTACAAGAATCTTACAACCTGCTGCGTTACACGAAGTTCATGGGAGGAAATCACTTAATGCTGAACTCCTGGATAAGCAAATATCTAAATCAGGGGTAAGCAACCTTGGCCCTCCAGCTGTGGTGAAACTACAAACACAATCATGCCACTGGCTCATGCACGAGACTGTCAGGTTTGCAATGCATCATGGGATTTCTAGTTTCGTCACAGCTGGAGTGAAGAGGTTGCCTACCCCGTTCTAAATACAAGAGGCATGTGCAGTCTTACTAGGATTTTGGTATGTTTTGTGCATTTTGTTCCAGTAATCGAGCATTAAACTCTTGCCTCTGTGCAAAAGCTTCCAGTAATCAAGACTGGCCACTGCTTCTTCATCCTTTTGCAGGGTGGCTGGTCTCATCTCCGCCCCCTCCTGCAGTTTGATGGGCAGCCTGCAGTGGGCGGAGCATGCTGGGTCCCTCCCACAGCTCTGCTCTCTGCACAGTGATGTGGCTGCTTCCCTTACAAGGAAATATCTTGGTTTTCAAAGACATTTGGTGGACAAGGTGGATTTATATCATATGTGGCTATTGAGTAATATATTGAAAGTGTATATGCTCAGAATTCAGCTTCATCAATTGTCTTCTAGGGTCATAGTCTGCAATTTAAATAAATGCCAACAAGCGAGACAGAACTCACCTCTGTTCTAGAGCTTCCATTGAACAAGCAAAATAGTCAGCTTTGTGAAAAATATGAAAATGCCAAACTGTACACGGATGGGGGATTAGCTAACTGTCCACCAAGATATCCAGCCATTCAATCACCAGGTGATTGGAGCTTTGCCAGACATGGCTACCTAGGAGATGGGTTAGGTGCTCCACATTTGAGAAGCCCAAGCTAAATGACGCAGGGGTACACAAGCAATGCTCTCACCGGATAGCAATGTCCACTACTTACCATCATGTGCTTGGGCACACTGCAACAGCGGCACCCATCCATACTTGACATTGCCTTTATCTCCTGCTGTACTATGTGCACCAATTCATGACAGTGTTTTATCCGGTTCTTTCTATATTGGAAAGCACTATGGCATGTCATGCTCTCTTCTGAACCATGGCACTTGGAAGTCTGGTTGTATTGAGTTGATTAACCCCTCCCTCAGTGGACAAAAGCTTACACACCTTTTGAATATTGTTCAAACATTCGTATGGAAAATGTGAAAAATCGTTCATCAAACCCATTTGATAATACCATAAGCGAGTCAAAGATCTTTCAAGGGTCAATAAAATTTTTGTTCAATTGCCATGCCAATGTTTCAAATTTGAACGTACAATTTTGGAATGCATAGAAATGAGAAATGATGTAATGTATATTTTTGCAAGTAACCATGTTAGTCACTTCCTCATCCTACTGTTTTTTTAGGGAAAGTTTGTTCGCCAAACAAGCAAGGTTGTTTATCTGTTCCCATTAACCTCCACAAAACAAAAAAAGGTTTCGAAAATGATCGCTATCGTTCTTTCAAACATTCCCGTACCAAAAATATTTGTTTACAAAAACATATATTAGTGACAATGAAAGTTCGACTTCCAGATGAAACTTTCCTCGAATTAGTACGGGTTTTTCAGACCAGGAACCACATTCACTGAATTTTGTGCTTTCAGATAAGAAAATGAGGAAAATAAAATCCACCCATCTTCGATTTTTCAGCTCCCAAAAATCAAAGACAATCGGCAATGTCTTCTGATTAACTATCAGGGAATCAAACAAATGCTTTGAAAGCATTCATTTTTTAACAAAATTCTACTGGTGCATGACCAGCTTTACTGACCATCTATGAGGTCCATCTATGAAGGTGAGAAACTGTTTACAGAGGGTGGAGCAGTAACACAGGAAGACATTGGTGCTTTACTATCTTGGCTCTTCCATAGACAAGAAGAGATGGGATACTGGACTGTGAACCGTTATACACCATCTATACCAGGGGTGGACAAATCAATCTGGAATACAGGATCCGGTCTGTTCAATCCAAGAACCAGCAGGGTCTTGTAAAGGAGCCAGCTACACTAATAACTAAAGAAAAACACAAGTTAGGAGCCAACTGTCATTTTAAAAGGAGCATCGACTCCCTGGCTCCTAGGATCCGTTCAGCTATGATCTATAGGAACTATATTAAACACAGGTTTTGTATGATCGTTTCCCTTTATGCACACTTTTTGGTATATCTTTACTCTCACCACTTTGCAAAAATGATCAGTGCAAAAAATAAAGCAATAACAATGATTTCCTTTGCCATTTTTCTCTATATAGGGTTTAGTAGCGCTGCACTCATCTTGATTATATTTCTAAATGGAATCTGATCTACATACCAGGGGCAAGTACCCAGCATACAATGCAATGAACTCAGCGGCTTCCCACAGTAAAAAGCATTGTCTAGGGGGAAAACGGTTCAACTAAAAACACACTGTTTCTATTAAGTAAAAGCATATTTCTCGCGTTCCTCGTTCAGCTGGAAGTACTAAAAAATGACATATTCTCCTGAATTAACTAGTCGAATTTCTGCCAAGACATTCATACAAGCTGGATGTGTAAGCTCACAATGGACAACTGAGGTAAGGTGATAGGAATTCCAGGCTGCGGACATCTATTTCTCAACACACAAAGCTGAAGGCAACACACCAAATTTCCTTTCTCCAGTAAGACAAGCTGTGAAATCCATAGCGGAACCATAACCTCAGCAATAACAGTAAGCAGCGGGCCACAAATTAATATTTAAACAAAATGCCTCCCCACTCCCAGAGGATGTCCTCACCACCGGTACAAACACATACTTTTTCTTTCTCCCAGATATAACAGGTTTAGGATACATCCCATGAGGCTGGTAGTCCTAATTCTAAGCATGGCTGTACAAAGTTTTTTTTAGGTACTTACTTTCATGGTGTTTCCGTACCTAAACCAGCACCTTCATGAGAAGATTACCAGGTATTAACAAAAGCAGATGTGTAAGAATTGAAGGTGACTTATGAAATTACATCTAATTGTTAAAGTTTATATGATATTTTGGCGATTAGACTTAGATTTACTTTAACTACTTGCAGTCCACTGCACGTAAACAGACGGATGGCAAGTTCCTTACCGCAGGTCACCGTGCAAATACGGGGAGGGGGGTTCTGCATGCGAGCAGAACCCCCAGGACATAGTAAAACGTTCTAAACGGCCAGTAACAGCTATTACATACAAATGTTCGGGCGGCTCTACAGCCGCCAGATCGCTGGTATGGTGCATTACATTACAAATTTTACGTATCACAGCGAAGGCAGTGCGAGCAATAATTGTAGGGCCATTAATCCCTGGTCAATACTAAATTGATGAGCGGCAAAAGATTTTAAAAACTTTGCCTATTGCTAATTTTAGGTATTTACCTGACGTGATCCCGTTTTTTATATTTTACCAAAAATTTTGAGTTATAATAAATGTTTCATAATGAAGGGAAAATTGTTATTTTCATAAAATGTTATACTTTTTTTTTTCTTTATATAGTAAAAAAATATAAAGACCCAGCAGTGATTAAATACCACCAAATGAAAGCTCCATCTGTCAAAAAAATAAAAAAAAAGGTATAAAATTTCAGTACAGCATTCATTGTATGACTGAATAAATGTCAGCCAAAGTACCTCGGCGCTGATTACTGAAAAATGGCCTGGACAGGAAGCGGGTGTAACACACCGGTCTTCAAGTAGTTAACATTTTTTAAACTTGTATCAAGCTGATCTCTCAGAGCGGTTTAAATTTCCAGTTTTTAGTGTACACTCATGGTGGTTACAAGAGATTAGTGTCACCTCCTAGCACTACTGCCACCAATTTAATAACTAAATCATTTCTTACACAAAGAAGGAAAGGCCCTATTGTAGAGTAATGGAATGTGCAAGGATGACTGTACACTGCAGCTAGGCCTCAGATTTCTAAAAATTGCATAACAGATAAGCTTGTACAAACACAGGAGATTCACGTTTACTGTTTAAGAAAGAAATTTAAGAAAGCCAGCAATGCGAGTCATGAAAATGTACTCACATTTATACACACCATCACTGCACCTCCACATTACCACAATAACGTCTAATCACTTACAAAGGTGGAAATGGGCTTTAAAGTCTCAAATAATGTTATTAGTTCTCTTCTATGAACTACTGAACATCTGCGTTATTGAGATGAGTAAAGGTGTTTGTAATCAGGAAGGCAGCCAAGGGTGACAATGTTCCCCTACATATGATAGATCCAGTATGGTGAGTAAGCATTATGACGCTAGGACAGAAGTGTGTTCCTAGCAGGATCATCAGATGAAAATAAGGAGAAAAAGTACGGACATTTTTGCTCTTGGGTTTAATTACACTTTAAAATAGCCAGTGGAAGAAACAATTGTGCAATATAGCAAAAAGGGATGCACAGATACCAGAACTTCGGTATCGAGTACAAGTACTGATATTTTTTTCTGGTACTCGCCGATACCGAATACAGATACCGGAAGTCCCATTAAGGAAGCCAGGCGGTGTGTAATGACTCACATGTTTCTTTCACATGCACCAATACTATTGTTGAAAATCAACACACTCTACAGACTAGACTCAGGGATGTTCCGAATGGAATATACCCACTAAAGGACTGACTCACGTCAAGTGCCAAAGGCAAATACGTACACTTTCAATTATATATAAAAATATATTTAGATGAGAAGCAAAAATGTGGATATATATAGGAATTTAGACCCATGATTACAATTTTTAGAAATATCCTATCCTCTTTATTCAATAGGTGGAGTGATCAGGACAACTACGTCACTGGATTGAGGCCACTCCTTACTATATACCTCCTATAGAAACATCCCAGCAGGGTAGACTGGGCCTTCTTGATATTTTTCCAGGAGCTCCTCCCCCTGATGCCCCGGTGTCCCAGGCACAATGAAGGATGGGATGTGGTGGTTGGCTGTTTCCCAGCTGATGGAGCATGAAGCCGGCTTCCCGGCCATTTAGGAAGCCAAGAAGTCTTTGTAGCACAAGGAGAAGCAATCTTGCTACGAGCTTTGAAAAAAACGAATGTAATGACTCGCTGCCCGGCTTCCTGATACCGGAAGTATCGGGCTAGGCATCGGGGCATTTAGGGGAGTACGAGTACTCGCCCAAATACTCGGCACTGATACTGATACTAGTATCGGTGCATCCCTAATAGCAAATTATGTGACAATAAGCCAAAGTACGGAGCAAAACAGATCAGCACCTCAAGTGACTCAACAGGCTGACAAATAATCTCTCTATTAAAAGAACCAGCCCCCGTTCACCCCAGGGCGTTTTGTCAAGTTTTGTTCCTGTGTTGAAACGCATGCAAACTAAAATCCAATGGCGTTCCATGTGGGCCGTTCACGCAAACGCACTGAATCGTGCATAAAAATATGCTTGTTTGAAATAGTCCCGGAGCTTCTTTTGTAGCACTCAGCTCGTTTTGCTCCATTGACTTCAATGGAAACACACCGATCGGCGCGTTTTTGCGCTTTTTTGCAACTGAGACTGCTGTTCATTGGACAACTGAAGACGAGCTGAAAACATGCATTAAAAAGCTATTACATAGGAACAGAAAACGCCCGTAAAACACTGAAACGAACACAAAAAAAACAACACACGTAAAGCACACTGAAAAGCTGTCGCCCTGGTGTGAATGGGGTCTCAAAGCTAAACTGTCTGTAGGTAGCAATGGGGAGGTCCCCCTACATTCATGTTTGCATTGGTTGTTTTCCCATGTGTATGACCAGCCCTATACAATTAGACAAGAACTAAAAAGGTATTCTCAAAGCTCTTACCATCTATATTACAGTGACGATCTTTATAACTTTCTCTTACTGCCTTTGCTGCTCACATGCCTCAGACCTCCACCGAATATCAAACAGATGTGTTAGTAGTTTCAGGAATCTGTAACAGTCTGGAAGGAAATGTAACCCTAACAAAGTAGACAGTTTCAATGAATGAGTAATGCACAATGGAATTTTTTTCAAAGCTCATAGCAAGATTGCTTCTCCTTGTGTTACAAAGACTTCTTGTTAGGCATCACAGACAGAGATCCCATGAGTAACACTTAAAGTAAACTGGTCACAAACCTGGACAATGTCCGCCGAGCATTTGATAAAGAAATGCTATATTTTCAGCAAAAAAAAAAAAAAAAAATTGTGTAATAATGTTCAGTAGATCTAGAGCCCCAGACAACTGAAGGTACATGCAAATGACTTTGTTCTAGAGCTGGCCATGCACTGCTGAAATTTCAGGCAATTCACAGAAATCAGCCCAAATTCTAACAGTGGGTGGCCCTGCCAGGCTCAAAAGAAAAAAAACTCAAGAAGCTTTTGTCAAACGAGCAGTGCTAAAAATTGTCATCTGAACAGTGACCGCAGCCAGTCAATGGTCAGGTATTCTGACACTGTTGGAAAATGACAGCCCAATAGAATGCTGAACAAAACAAATCCATTCCCATATGGCCAGCTTAAAGAAGAAATCTGGACATACTTTTCCTTAACCCTTGCAGTGGAGCTACCCCGGCACTGCAAGGGTTAAATGCTCTGTTTGTCTAGGTGCAAAAATGACAAAGCTAAACTCACCTGATACTCCTAGCTGGCCAGGTGTGACAGCACTCCTTCCAGCCTCTTTCCTCCTCCGCTGCAGCAATGGTATGTCCCTCAACGTCTTTTACACTGTGTATAGAAAGTGATGACTCAGGGACCTTAGATTACTGCAGCAGAGGGGGAAGAGAGGTTCCTGGCCTGTTTTAAGAGCAAACCGGGTTCAAGGATCGGATGAGTAACTTACAGGGTTATTCACTAAGCTGCCAAAGGCAGCCGAGTGAATAACGGGGCTGAAGTGACCCAAAGTGATGCTGTACGGCTTTTCACTTGTCGCTTGAGTGGCTGAAATCAGCCGTACATCAGCTCTGTACGGCTACCGAAGTGCAGAAGGACTTTGACTCCAACATCTGGATCGGCTGAGCCAAACATCAGGCAGCTCACTCGCTGCCATTTCCCCATATTCTCATAGGGGCTAAACGGCAGTGAGTGAATAGCCGATTGCTGCTGAGCAGCAATCTGCTCGGCACTTCCGTAGTACCGAGCAGAATAGAAAATCAGTGGGAAAAAAAAGTCAGGAAAAATTAAAAAAAGTTGAAAAAAATTGAAATAATGTAAATAAAACACACAGTAAAATTAAAAAAACTAAGATTTAAAAAAAAAGAAAAAAAAATTGGGCAGCGATAGTGACAGCTAGCTCCACCCAACTGTTTCCTATTGGCCGGCACCTGCTAGAGTCTTCTAGCAGGTCCCGACCAATCTACAACTGGGCGGAGCTGGCCGTGACATCATGACCGGCTCCGCCCAGTGAGGTGTTCAGCGTCCCTAGGTCATTCAGGGAGATCACGGCTGGCTCAGCCCAGCTGTCATTGGGGGGGGGACCGGCCAGCCAGCCTTCGGCTCAGTCACTGCTGTACAGGCTATAGTGAATAGCCCGTACAGCAGCCCTTCCGTTCAACAGAACCGAAGGGCCCCTGGAGGCTAAAGAGAGCCAAAGGATCAGCCAAAGCTACGGCTGGATCCTTCAGCAACATAGTGAATAACCCCCTTAGTGATTTTCACACCTAGACAAATACAAGCACTTAACCCTTGCAGCGTGAGGGTAGCTGCACTGGAAGGGTTAAGAAAAGCTTCCCATACAGGAGAATGTGCTCAAAGAGTGAGAACTGGACATCACTTTTAAAGCCCAACTACAGCAAAAACATTAATTTTGCTTTGAATAGAGCAGGAAAGTGTTTTAAAACTTCCATCATGTTTTATATTAACATTAATGCCCCTACTGGCAAGACTTCCCTCACTCCGTCATAATGGAGACAGAAAAACTTTTCAGTAGATTGAGTAATGCTTAGATCCTCTGACAATATTATTCTTGTCCCGGTGACAACTGCATTTCCCATATGGACGTCACAAGAACAAGTGAGGAAACACAGGTACTCCTGACTGAAAAGCTCTAGGGGACATTTCTGACACCTACCCAGAAGCTAGCTAAAGAAAAGGACAGAAATCAGAAGAATACAGAGAAACCTTCGACCTCGGGAATTCAGTAATGAGGGTATTACTTATTGTCCAGACACACCTATCAACCCCCTGCCCTTAAAACAAACAAGTGGAGTATCACTAGAGTTGTCATAATCCCGGCTTGATGGCTATCACTGATTCTACAACGCATGCTTGAAGCAACAATAGAAAGGAGAGAAGCAGGAATGCTAAGGAAGGGTATTTGCACCATCGATCAATTCTAATAGACAGTTAATAAACAAGCCTAGTAAAAGACACAAATTATAACCAGATGGTGGAGAGAAAATATTTTAGAGATTAGTTTAAAGGAGAACTATGAGGTGACTGTCACGTCGGCTCAGTAGATCGGGAGGTGAGCGAACACATACCGGCGTTCGCTCACCTCTCGATCCTGTCACAGCTCTCTGTTGTGACAGGGGAGGGGCTGGATTCCCCCCTCCCTGCTCCGATCCGCCAGCGCTGACTGGCGGAACGGACGGGGGAGGGGGCGGGTACAGCTGGCTTTGCCTCTAGATAGGCAGAGCCAGCTGTCAGTCACGCAGCTGGGCGGATCCCGGCACAATTGTCGGGATCCGCTGCGGCGCCTCAGTATACCGTGGAGCTGCGGCGTCTCAGTATACCGCGAGCTACAGCTCGCGGTATACTGAGCCTAGGGTGACGGGAAGACGCTAGTTTGTGTCCTCCCGTTACCCTAAGGAGAACTATGGGGATAAGGCTTAACCCCATAGGTCTCCTTTAACACCTTTCCTCTATTTCTTCCAAAATTGAAAGCACAGGTATAACCTATGAACAGGATTTATATAAATGTAATAAAACTAAAGTAAAAGACCTGGATTTCTATAATCAAAACACCCTTCACAGAAGACACGCTGCATATTTATGTATCTGTACAGTACGGCAGAGCTCTTCAGGCATGTAAATATAGGTACACCCTTTAAGTTGGGTATGTATTTATAATATACTGTTATACATTACAAGACTGCATATTGCTTCATATTAGCTTCCTGTGATCCCATATATGCAGCAGCATTCAGACAGGGAGAGGAAGGGCCAGCAGTGTTTACCAATAAGGGTTCTATTGATTTATATAGTGTGATTTGTACGAGAAGGGGGGCAAAATTATGATCCTTCTAGAGGCAAAGGAAAAAAAAAAAATTGGTAAACATGTTTCTATTAGCCAACCATCAAATGGATAAATACCATAATTTAAAAGCATGCAGCAATAAAAGCAAGGCAGGCCATACATCCTTGCACCCATGCTTTTAATGTTGGAGGCATCTGTTAGAATCTGCTAGTGTATGGCCTGCTTCAGTGGGAGAGCTAGACCCGAATAATTAGCAGAGAGCTTTGCCAATTGCAGAGCTATAGTTCTGACTTAGCAGGGGCCTCTGCAGAGAGACCCCCGCTTCCCATACAGCAATATGGGTCTCTCTACACCCGTAGTTCTCAACTGGTGGGTCATGACCCAAAAGTGGGTCGCTGTGTGTCTTCCACTTTGCAAGGTAAGAGGCTTCTCAGCCTCCCCCTAGCGCAGCACTGTCACTTCTCGTGCCAAGCAGCCATCCATATGCTGCTCGGCGCCAAGTATCAGCTTAAGGTAGGGTGGGCTGGAGCTATGGCCACAGAGAGTTCCATCCATAAATGCATTGCTTACAGCTTCCTTGCATATCCTGTAAAGGTGCCTGGACCGGAGTGATGTCACATTCTGGCTCCCAGCATCTCTACAGGGCACGCAAGGGGGGGTTGTACAAGCAATGCGCATATGGAAGGAGCTCCGTCACAGCACACCAGCCCACACTGAACCCCAGGCTGAGGATCCACTCCAGTTCTCGTAAGTTAGGTAAACTGGGTGGATCTTAAAAGGTGTGTGTGAGATAGTGTCTGTGGTTGTGTGTGTCTGTCAGTGTTTTTGAGGGCCCTTCAACATTAGTACAGTGCCTTATTTGAACAGTCCTGTGCCATGAAATCGCACCTACTACGGTGTGCGAGGCGAGTTGCATTGTCATTCATTTGAATGGTACCCCAAACGCACCTCCCACTCACAGTTCAATCGCCCGGAACCACGATGCCATGCGTTCCATTGCAGTGCAACTTGGGTCATAACTTAATGACCAAGGACAAATGTGGGTCCTGAGGTTACACAGGTTGAGAACCACTGTTCTACACCATGCTGGCAGGGAACAGGCTTTTCTTCTCAGCATGTAGCTGCTTATGAACTGTAAAACAACAAACTTTTGTTTTAATGCACCTGGAATGTATTTAGCAGATTTAAACTGAAAGTTCAACTGGGCTATAAAAATAAATAAAAAATTGATCCAAAATGTATACTTGCCCCTGAAGAGTCCGTTGGATTAATGCCAGGTCTGTGAATACCACCGCAATTGACAAGAAAGTGATCACACACAACTTTTAATTTTTCTTAAATTCTTCCAATGTGTCTCTCACCATTAGAGGCACCTGGACTAAAAACATTGATTGTACGTTTCCCACATTACAATGCAGTGTTCAGAAATTACATTTATGTTATGCTACCCATTCAGCTGCATATAGTATTCATATAGTATTCAGCAGAGCCTTTCTTTGGCACACCAAACCATCTGATCCATGATAAAGTATAATTATACCATTTGTGAAGTGTAATATTAAGTTTATAGTGTGCACCATACAATTTAGGCTCATACGTCTTATTATTCCAAAATGACCTCTGGCTATTTTTGCTACATACTTGCCAGACCTGTACAAGACCTACAATTCACATACAGTCACCACCCAACAGAACATGACTGCCAGGTCCGGCCTTGGAACATTTACTAACCACTAAACTGGAATCAGGAAAAACGAGACAAAGGGAGATATCTGATAAAAGTACGTGGCTTCTGACATTGCTCAGGGAATTCCCTATGTTATGCTTGTTACGGGAATAGACTACATTCAAGCCATTAGGACTGGAAGAAATAAGCTTTCAAAGCCATTACCTCCATTTAAATACATGTTTCTAAGAGAGTTTGAAATACTTTCAGAAATGTGAACATGTTGGGTCCTGCCATGGCTGGTTACAATTACACTAATCTAAACACTTTGCTCTTCATTGCGTCGATACATCCGGTTAGGTTGTCTTGTGCTCAAAGTGGTGTGTTGTCCATGAAACAACTGGTATAGAGTTTGGTTTTTCCTGAAAATGACAGCAGGCACATATGACATTGCCTCAGTTTCGTAGCTAAATGATGACACATCACAAGTGTTCAAAATGTTTGTAGCATCAAAGCACGCAGGAAATGCATGCCATTCTCTGAAGATAAGAGGCAACAAAGGGGAAGTGTATCCGGCTCCAGGTCTGGATTACAAAATGACAACTAAAGACAAAAATAATATAGTTTATTTCAAGCTTTATATAGAGTTAAACTATTCATGCATGGCTCAAAATTTGAGCTATGGGTGGCCCTGTTAAGCCGCGTATACAAGCTTACATTTTCTTCATTCAACTTGCGAGTAGAACAAAAAAAAAAAAAAAAAGACAGATTCCTCTATCATAGCTTGCGAGCATTGGACAAATCCTGCACAGTTTGCATTGTTCTGACAGTGTCCGCAGTCAAGAATACCCAAACAAGAGCTAGTGGCTAATTGGCAGATAGCTCCGTTCAGCTGGGAATTTTCCAACCAACTTGTTCGGTTGATCGAGGGATGCTGGGTGGAAGAGTCCCAACAGCAGCACCCACTGTGCAAATTTTGACCAGTTTATCAGAAAGGAGACGAAATTCATACCGTGTGTACCAGCTTTAGAACCACTATGTTCAACAAAAGTTGTCTTTTCAAATAAACTTGTTGATGGAGGCTGGATGAAAATTGTCAGATGAACAGTGACAGCATCTATTTAGCTGAAATCACAGTTGGGGAATTCTGACAGCTGTGGGTTGTCAGAATACAGTATCCTGGCCAGTGATGCAGACAGCAGGTTCTTTTTAAATGCCCTGAACTGAAGTTCCAGCAGAGAACATCTTCCGCACCCACGTGTTAATGTAGCCTTACATGACATCACTTTTAGTGATTGTCCTTTATTCTCCTACACCCCAGCCCCCCCTCCCCCACCCCTCTCACTATAGTACACAGAACCAAATACTTACTGCATCTTAAGCCCCGCTCCCAAGATCTGTGTGTAACTCTGCACCAAAATCCTGGCTGCATCCATCTCCAACAACGTAAGCAATCCCCTTGCCCCATTCATTACTATGACTGGGTCCATAATTCCTCTGAATGGCTATGGCCCCCATGAGTACTGTCCCAGTCATAGGAACAAATGGAGCCAGCGACATGCATGCACAGTAGGACTCAGGATGTGTCTGGTACTTCTTTTCTGCAAGGACTGTGTGACCCCAGATAGGCCTACACAGAGAATGTCTTGCAGTTGGGGCAGAAGGCAAGTATTTAGTATCGTGGTTTCCGCTGAGGGGGTGAATTTAAAAAAGGGCAAGTTTAACTGTGTTTTATTTGATCGATATGGTTATTAAGAGTGATGGTACTTATGGAAACTCTATATAAGAAAACATTTAATTTTTGATACCCTTTAAGTGCAATATATTTGTGACTTTGTTATTAAATTATGTACTGTGCTATCCGGGCCACTTTGGCTTTTGTTTTTTTTAGTTTGTTCTCACATTTCTATTTCGGAGACACAAGACTGTGAAGAAGATTGACGAGCTGGGTGGCTCTGGCAGTGTTGGGTCTGTGTGCTACTTTGTACCCTCTTTTCAAGCAAAAGTACCCAAGAACACAGCCATATTGTACCTATAGACTTCATGGACCCTCAGCTTAAAAACAGCCATCAACTAGACCTATGAAAGCAATAAAATTATGTAAAAAGATGCCAATTATATTTTATAATGTCTGCTTTCTATGCGGGTTTACACTGATTGTGTTCAACCTATTGTTTTCTAAAATTAACAACGCCAGTTAGGATGACAGCTGACAGACAAGCAAATGTCAGTTTATAGTATGAAGCTCGCATTGCAGTGAACTGTAGTAACAAAAGGAGCGGTTTCAGAATATTTGAGAACCATCCAGAAAAACCGGTCTGTCAGGTATACGTGCCAAAAAGCATACAGAGGCCACACAAGTCCTGTAACGTAAAATGAACACAATCTTGGCAATAGTAAAAATATTCAAGAAAAGGTCTGGCCTACACTTGTATAACCCCTTGTGCAATAAAAAAATGAAATATATATATTTTTTTTTTTTTGGTAGTTTGTCATCCCGTCACTGGATTCTTGGGAGTATTTCGTCACTTTAGTATAGCTGTAATTTATATCCCTGACCTGAAAGCACCATCTAGTTTTATTCCTAAAGGCCAAATTCTCACCTATGCACAGTTTTGTATTGCCATTCATTTTGAATGGCATCCTAACACAAATACTAATCGATTATTGAAAATGTTGACAACTTTTTCAATAATCGATTATAATCGATTATGTCGATTAGTTGTTGCAGCCCTAATTAAAATATAAAATAAACCATCTACACTGCTGCATGTTCAACATGGGGGAGGTGTTCAGTAGTCCACAAAGGACTGCGCATGGCTAATAACACTGCTTGAGATTTCAGTGCAGTACAGGCATAGTGAACAGGAAGGAGTTCACTGGATTTCAGGCAGAATTAAGTATTCTTCTGTACATGCATCATTTTTTAAAGGGGTAAAACATGAGAAATGTGCATGTATTACAGCGAGGTACTGCATATGGTATATGTTTTTGCCAAACACAATAGCCACCATTCACAGAGGCGGATGCTTTTTTTTTTTTACCAAAATGCATGACAGATTGATATGAAGTATAAGCAAACTTTACACTTCTCAGATCAAATTGTCCAGCATTTAAATAAACAGAGCTTACACACATTTAGTAATGTTCCAAGTATGTAATCTACCCCTGGAGGCACAGATGTTTACTTTTTCTAAATGCAGCTAACAGAATTCAACTGAGTGCACTTGAACGCAAGTCAACCTACACTGTGCCTCATTTAAAATCATTACATGCATTTATATGCATTTAGATATGCCCTATATACTCATATTAAAGTGGTTATCAACTGGTGGATCGCCCTGCGCCTTCCACTGTGCTAGGCGAGAGGTTCCTCAGCATCCCCCTTGCGCAGCACTGTCAGTTCTTGCTCTGAGCAGCCATTCAAAATATGCTGCCCAGTGCCGAGTGTCAGCGCAAAGTAAGATGGGCTGGGGGTATGGCCACGAGGGAGCTCCATTCAGAAGTGCATTGCTTACAGCTCCCTCGCATGCCCAGCAGAGGTGCCTGGACTAGAATGAAGTCACATTCTGGCTGCCGACACCTCTAGAGGGTGCACAAGGGACCTGTACAAGTGGGTGCACATATGGATGGAGCTCCGTCACAGCAGAGCAGCCCACACTGGACCCCAGGCTGAGGATTTACTCCGGTACTCGTAAGGTAGGGAGACTAGGTGGATCTGGGGGGAAGAAAAAAAAGTTAAAACTTTTTTTGGAGTGTGTATGTGTGAGAAATTGTGTCTGGAGTTGTGTGTCTGTCAGTGTTTTGAGGGCCCGTTCATTTATTGCAGAGTCCCATGCAATAAACTATCCGTACCACGCAATCGCACCTACCAAATGTTCTGGTGAGGGAGGTGTGTTGCATTGCCATTTATTTAAATGGCACCCCAAATGCACCTCCCGCCCACAGTTTGATCGCATGGTACCACAATGCTGTGCGACTTGGGTCGCTACTTAATGGCCAAGCACAAATTTGGGTCCCGAGGTTACACAGGTTGAGAACCACTGTATTAAAAGGATATAATTACCCATGTAAATGAGGCCTTACTGCCTGACACGTCTGTTTATACTCATATTCCCTTTGCTCCCCCACATATCTGTTTGCCGTTGGCAGTCAAGAGAAGGACCGGATGAACAGTACAGTAAAGCTGATCATTTTGCTCACCCACTTTCCTTCAATGTGACCGCGCCAGTGCTTGCTTAGCTCCTGGCTGCTCAAACACTGTCGCCTTTACACAGGGACAGCAAGACCTACATAAGCTCTAAATGATCGGATCAACACAGGGCCTCTTCTCCTCCATCCCAGCGCTGAAGTGGTGATGGAGTAAAATGAATGCAATTTGAATATGCTACAGAAGCTTTAGAATGCAAAAATGTAAAAACAACCTTAAATTGGCTATGCTGCTATTTAAAGTAAGTGCTCTGAGGGCATTAGCTAATTTTGTGCATGTAGGTAATATGTACACATTCAGCTTTTATTACCAGCTCGGATCAGAAGGGGGCACTTAAATTTAGGCACCTGCTGCTTAATGGTTTCCTATGTACCAGTAAAATTAACTTCCGAAGATCAACTTTGATTCATTAAACCAGGGCAGAAATGTTTTGTAATACATAGCCACGTTTTGTGCAATTATATTAAAGACCACAAAAATACAGCTTGGGTTATGAAATATACCGAGATATAAAAAACACACAGAAATGTTTTAAGACTTGAGGCTTATCAGCATGGGCGATGGGGAGCAATATATCCAGCACCCTTCAGCTCCAGACGTCCCACCAAATACACCGAATGCACCCTCTAGCAAGCACCTTGAAGTGCAAAACTGCTGACCGCATACAATAGGCTCCACTAAGTTTTACAGCATATTATATGCAAAATATCACAGGTAATGGCACGGGCTGTTTAATCTTTGCTTGTAAAATGCAAAAGACAATCAGCATCATTAAGCATCTGCACAGCTTTTAACAAATTAGAACAGCTTTCGTAAGGGCTTTAAAGAGTATTTATAATCAAAATTTTTCTCTTTAGTTTTCGACAAAGAAACTTTAGGAACAAAAACAAGACAGGAGTCCTATTTATGTCCCGCGGGGAGACTCGCCATATCTTTGTCCAGAGGACTACTGTTATGGAGACAAAGTTATGTGTAGTGCAAAATTTCACCGTTGTCACCAGAACAGGGGGTGAGGGGAAATCTACAGTGTAGACACCTGTTCTGGAGACAACCATCTAAGAAGGAATTTCTCCTCACCTTGAAGATAGCCGTCAGCCTTATTCACACTACTCGATCTGGGATTCCTGCAGCAGGCATCCCAAATCTCCAGTTTAGATGCGGCCACTGTCGCCTGTTCAAGCTAATGACTAGGTGACAGAGGCCACATCTGTCAGCAGCAGTCCACATGTATGGGATACAATTTGAAACAGATCACTGTTGCTAGATGCATCTACCGTGCGTCCAGCGACAGTGATCTGTTTCAAACCACCTATGATTGCAAGCGGACTGGCTCTGACAGATGTGGCCGCTGTCGCCCAGTCTTTAACTTGAACAGGTGACAGCGGGCACATTTAAATTAGAGATTTGGGATTCCTACCGCATGAATTTGTAGATTCCTGGCCTGCTAAATCCTTGTTTAAAGCTACAGTCAGCATGCCCCATCAACATGTGCATTTGGTAGCCAAGGTAAATGCCTTCTACACACTCCCGGGCCACCCTGCCAAAGTAGATACTTGCGCCCCCCCCCCGCACTGCCCAAATAGATACCTTCCACACTTCCCCTAACGCCCCGCCAAGGCAGATAGCTCCCACGCACCACACGCCAAGGTAGATACCTTCCATACCACTCCCCCACCTCTCTGCCAAGGTAGATACCTTCCACACACTCCTCCACTGTCCCTGCCAAGGTAGATACCTTCCACACACTCCTCCACTGTCCCTGCCAAGGTAGATACCTTCCACACACTCCCCCACTGTCCCGTTTGCCAGCTGAAGACATGTTAAGTACATGGCACATCCACGTATTGGTAAGCATTTGACCCTCTTTCCTTCAAACATGCTACTCAAACTGGAAAATACAGTAGCTGAACGTTCTTTAGACGAAAGCTTACAAGTTGAGATGAAAACATTGTTCAAGTGTTTAGGGCTGTAAATACACATCATGAACTGCAAAAGCAAATTTTTTTTAGTTTTTTTGGCCCCACTACGAGTGATCTGTCAAAACAAAGCTGCTACTGCAGCTTCCCAAATGCAATTATCATCCAACCACAACACTGAATATAAATTAAAAACATTTGAGAAATATAAAGCTACCTAAAGAATTGTTTTTCTCTTCCTTTCTACACAGATGCAACAGTGTTTGCATTCTGTTGAGGACTTCTCACAACTAAGCATGTAATGAGATAACGGAGAGCAACCCTCCAGAGTCATATGTGAAAGCCGCTGTTAAACCTCATAATTCCCACAATCCCTTGAGTGAACAAGAAAAGCTAGATACAGTAGTTTCAAAACAATGATGAGTAATGTCAGTAAATGTTGGCGTACAAAGGATTTCATCCTGAGGGAATCGTTACCTGCTAGCTCATGCACGGTGACATGACAGAGCAGTAGTGTAACCCTCCGCCTCATAATACCGGAATGGAAAGCAAACATCCAGAGTTTATTCACTACTGCAATATCTACAAAGTCTACTGTAGTTTTACATCGCCAGAACTATTCGTTGTTTGTAGACCTCATTCTAGTTTCAGCTGCACGGAACGCAAACTGAATATTGTTTAACCAGTTGACATCCGCGGTGTTAAACCCCCTTCCCATCCAGGCCATTTTTCAGTATTCAGCGCTGCGGTACTTTGACATTTATTCCGTCATACAGCGCTGTACTGAAATTAATTTTATACCCTTTTTTGGGGACAGATAGAGCTTTCTTTTGGTGGTATTTATTCACCACTGGGGGTTTTATTTTTTACTATATTAAGGAAAAA
>NW_017306650.1:198673-228920 GCF_000935625.1 Nanorana parkeri | reverse complement strand
GGCGGGCTATGGACCCGCTGATCGCCTATATGTCAAACACCCGGTAACGGGTGTGTTTAATCGTCGGGTCTTTTGTGCCCGTGCGTGCCCGCTAGGGGGCGCGCGTGAGCAGAAAATAATTGCCGTCTGGAGACGGCAACCCGCAAATGCAGCAGTGCCGTCCGTCCGTTTTTTAACTACGGGTGGACGGCAAGAGGTTAAAGACATTTGTAATCACAGGGCGACTGCCACAATAACATATATGGGGTACAAATGATCATAGGAAATCTAAAATCGGGACAATGGAAAAGCAAGGAAAGTTGATCCCACCGGATGAAGTCATGGAAAGTTGATCCCTCTGGTCATTTAGTTTTGTTCTGAGGCCTACACACACTGGGGGGTGTACTTCTAAACTATTTGCGAAGCAATTTGCTCTGCGATATAGCATTTGCTTCAGCGAGTGGCAATAATGCAGAATTTTCCCGGTATTACATTTCGGCCTGGAAAGAAAATTTATGAACAATCGTTTTTGCCTAGTCAACATAATGAACGTACATGCCATTTCGAAGGATGAACATGCTTTATAACAATTTGAAAATTCACCCATGTGTACTGTAGGGCCGCAGCTAACCACTATTTTCATCGATTAGTTGACTGATTTTTTTGATTAGTTGCATTAAAAAAAAAAAATACAAATCTTTTCCTCTCTCTCCTCAATAATGAGAATAGTTGTCAACTATTCTCATAATCGATTAGTTGTTGCAGCCCTAGTGTACTGAACTTGTTTGCTTGCGCCATGAAATGCTGAGGACAATGTAGCCGATGACGGTAGCTATAAGTATTCATTGACGTTTTTGTTTCCTCTGAATGCACACATACTGCATCTGAGGTCAGCTCAGTAGACCTCAAAAGATCAGCTTGATACCAGGATGTGATAAGAGCAGGACTCTTGGCAAAAAAGCTATCCACTCAACATAACCACTTGTCTGGAAGAAATTGCCATAGTGACTGATCGGTTATGGACATATCTGTACCGTGGAGGGACTTGGTAGGGAATAATAATTAAAGGAGAACTATGAGGCGAGTGCTTTTCACTCACCTCATAGGTCTAGCCGACCTGTGACAATGAGACTGTCACAGGCCGGCTCAGTAGATCAAGAAGTGAGCGAACACATACCGGCATTCGCTCACCTCTCGATCCTGTCAAAGCGCTGTGCCTTGACAGGGAAGGGGCTGGATTCCCCGCTCCCCCAACGCTGGCTGGCGGATCGGACGGGGGACGGGGCGGGTACAGCTGGCTCTGCCTCTAGATAGGCAGAGCCAGCTGTCACTCACGCAGCTGGGCGGATCCAGACATAATTGTTGGGATCCGCTTCAGCTGCGGCGTCTCAGTATACCGCGAGCAGTAGCTCGCGGTATACTAAGCTTAGGGTGACGGGAGGACGCTAGTTTGTGTCCTCCCGTTACCCTAAGGAGAACTATGGGGAAAAGCCTTAACCCCATAGTTCTCCTTTAAGAGAGCCTTAGTATATCAAACATTATCTTCCATGTTTGTACAATTCATACAAATACATTGATTTATTTGAAAGGGAATAGCAGGCACTGTTCAGCATGCAGAGCCTGTATGTGTAATGAGTAATGGCTACCTCCATGTACAGGTCTCATTACAAACAATACTTATAAGTCGCCAGGATCCCTTCTGTTGTAAAGCCGACAGTCGGCTCTACACGTTTAAACAGACTCCAGGCGGCAAAAGTCGCCGGGAGTCTGTTTAAACAGCCCCGATGCTGGCGACGTACACTGTACGTCGTCAGTCACGAAGGGGTTAAGGGTGGCCTTAAACAGCCCAATCCTGGTCCAATGGTCTGATGCAACTCTCAGGTGAGGCTTTGGGTCATTTAAAGTGACATTAAAGTCACAAATATTCACCCCATGCTTTAAGGACTTACCTTAAATGATGCCTCTTGTTCTGATCATCTTCTTTACAGTAGTATTCAGTAGTCCCTCCAATGCTGCTGCCGGTCTCTGATCCAGCGCCAACTCCTGTCTCTTCCTGTCCGACGGAGTCTTTCCACATACACACTGCCTGCATTGACTTACACTGTGTCTCTCCTATTTTCCCGTCCGAAGACCTCTACTGCGCATGTGCCCGCCCCATGATCCTTTGCGGCCACGCAAGAATCTTCCGATCTTTGGACGGGAGTGAGGCAGAGACACGGGTAAGTAATATCCTTTTTGGTAACTTTAAATATTTTTTTTACGTTTTTGGGAATATCTACTGCTAGTAACAGGATATATGCAGAGTTTAATTATACTTTAAGGTTATAAATGGGAGGTTAACTTTTTTAATGAAGATTTCCCCAAATTACTCAATCCTTCTTTCTTCTCAGAGTGTAAACAGGAAAGGTAACAGCAACCCAATGTTATAGCATTTCAATCTGCCAAGTCACCCAATTACTAGAGGCTGGTCCTAAAACTACAGAGGATGGACACCACTCCTTCCGCATCATGAGTCTATATCTACCTCTATATAGTTAGCCTGATGCAATTAGGCCAGCTACGAGACGAGGCTACTAAATTTAAACATGTTCACATTAGAGGTGAGGAGATTAAGGGGGGATATGATTTCCATGTACAAAATGTTTAATGGTGGTAGCAACATTAGCGATAAACTGTTTAAAATTAACTCAGTTACAAAAACTAGAGGCCATCACCTAAAATTGGTGGAAAAAAAATTCCAGCACAAGGTGCGAAGGGGGTTCTTCACAGTAAGATCAGTTAGGGTCTGGAACTCACTGCCACAGGCGGTGATTTCAGAAAATAATGTGGAATTGTTCAAGAAACTTTTGGACGATTTCTTAAGGGACCGTAATATACAGGGGTACGGGTACTCCTAGAATGAGATCCTAATAGGTTGGACTTGATGGACTAATGTCTTTATTCAACCTCAAATACTATGTAACTATGTAATTAAGCTGATCTCAATTGAAACAGCTAAATGCACAAAAATGAAATGTGCAAGAGCCATTTTAACTATCAAATAATCTGTATTTCTGCCCATCAACTCCTGAGATTTGCACAGCTATTCCACACAGCACTATACTGTCTGGCAGGGCTGGGGACCAAATTTGGTTTTGCTGCAGTTCATTAAACACTAATTGGTCTCTAATAAGTCCACCTCTGTGTCACTACTCTCTTCACCTATCAGCATGTTCCTTGCTCTACAGCATAGCTGCTCCTTGAGCTGCTTCTCCATCCTCCAATGTAAGCTTTATCATATAGGGGACTGCAACAAGCTGATTCCATGTCAAAATGCTGGCATTTCTATTGTTCGCATATAAAAAATAAATGTAAGGATGCATTAAAAAAAAAAAAAAAAAAAACAAGCCTGCACTCACTTGTGTCTTTTTTATATGCATAAAATTCAGCTTTTATACAAGCTAATAAGATACAGAATAAATCAGATCTTCACATTTTATACCATAATAAAAAAACAAACAAAAAATTAAAAAAAAAAACACAAAACCAGGCTGTCCTTGGTTTGCATTTAATCCAGAGTCAGAATGCAGATTTTCTACATTCTATGCTAATAAGCAAAATCCCTGGATCTGTAGCAGGAAAAGCACATGATCCTTCCTGGCAATCAAAGGGTTTAAGTGGTCTCTGTCAGTCTGGCTCTGTTAGATGTACTAATCTGCTTTGTTTCATCTGCTAATTATCTTCCACTAGTAGCCTGCCACAGGAAAAGCAAAAAAATGGAAAATGGCTCACAAGCACCTTACCCGTCTTCAGAATTGTACTCGAGGGTTCTAAACCTCAAAATTTGACACCAACTTTTGTGCTAAAAGTCAGCAAAAGACAAAACGGATTAATCTCTTATTCTACAGCTGTGTATGATTTTATAATGCTGCAGTGCAAACATCTGGCTCTAACAATGGGCCCACTCATAAAATAGGACCACGAGGCCGGGCCGAAAAGAAAAACCTGTAAAAAGGAAAAACAGAAGAATGGCCGATGGCCACTTTGCACACTGGGGACTTTTAATTAAATAGGACCATTCTTTTTTTGCTTTACAGAAATATGGAGCCTAGCTTTGTAAAATAACACATGCACAGCCATTACGGAAAGTGATATTAAAGTCAAAAGGTTTTTAACCCATTTCCAATGCTGATAAATTCACTTACAATGGACGCTGCTCCTTCATTTTTTTTCAACGTTTTAGCTTCCTGCAGAATCAGCTGATCCCCTTTGTGTGGAGCCGTGAACAGGGCCAACCAATCAGAAGCCGATTAATCGATTATTGAAAAAGTTGACAACTTTTTCAATAATCGATTATAATCGATTATGTCGATTAGTTGTTGCAGCCGTACTGAGCACTGGCCCCAATATCCTGTTTTAGGGTGGATCCCGATTGCGGGGTCCCATGGAGTCCCGCGTGTGTGCGTTAGTAAGTTGTGTGTCTCCACAAACACACAGAAAGGCAATCCTGCTACCTGCTCTCCGCTTCTCCTCCAAGCTAGTAGATGTGCAGTTGCCGGAGACTGTGCTGCCCTATATGATCTTGTACTGGATAGGAAGTTTAGGGAAGCCGAGCTGAGAGAGTTGGAGCAAGCTGTTCGGAAACACGATGACTAAGTGTTTGGGTATACATTTAAAGAAGTACTTTGCGGGGCATTGTATATTTGTTGGATCTCACTTCATTGTTGAAAAAAAGTTTGAGTGTACAATGCTTCTTGAATGCAACAATTTGGACAAAGGGCCCATCTAGACCTATGCAATGAGGTGTGCTGTAACACTACAGAGACTCCTCAGGTTACAATGGGGTTACATTTTGGAAAATCCATCTTAAAGAAAAAATAAAATCGCAAACTGAGGCGTGTGCTGTACTGTCGCGGTCTGCCGTAGACAGTACACAATGGGAATAAATAGTAAGACTGCTATTGGCTCAGGTTGGCTATTGAATTCCCTCGCACCAAGAGGAGTGGACCTGAGAGAAAAAGTTCCTCAGGTCTGCTCCTCTGCTCAGTGGGCGGGTGCAATAGCCAGCCTGCTATTGCAATTTGAAATAGCAAATAGCAGTCTTGCTAATGAGCCCGGCTGTTTACATTCACCTGCCTGATGCGGAAGCGAGCCGGCAGGTGAATAGGGAAGCGTAATGCCTTGGGACTGGTTGCTTTAAAGTTACTATTAACTCTCAAGCAATGAAACTACAGTTATCCGTCACCTACTGATCCATGGGTGCTGAAGAACTCGGAGTTTTAAAACTGTACAGTAAACTGCATCATAAATGTGAAACTAGCAACTCGATTAATTGCAGCATATGAGGAGCATATGTACTGCGAGTTAAAAAAAAAAATGTTACAGGTCTAATTTTCAGAGATGAATAAGTTGCTTCAATGCAACACACTTAGGGCACCACAAACAGAAGTGCTAAATGGGTTCCCTAAAATATCAATGCAGAATACCGCCAGCTATAATGTAGTATTGCTGGGATTTGTTGTAGTCATCTGTAGCTGGTGATATTCTGCATTGTGCTGTATAATGTACTATTGCTGGGATTTGTAGTCCTCTATAGTCGGTGCCATTCTGCATTCATTGCTGTATAATTTTACACTTTCCTTTTCACTATATTGCACACCACACTATTTTTTTTTCTTTTTTACTTCCACCGCTCGAAGCTTGCTCCTGTGATGGAGTGTAATCTCAATACAAACTAGTAGTCCCATCACTGGAGCCATTTTTAAAAATG
The DNA here is from genome assembly GCF_000935625.1 of Nanorana parkeri. Classification (NCBI taxonomy): domain Eukaryota; kingdom Metazoa; phylum Chordata; class Amphibia; order Anura; family Dicroglossidae; genus Nanorana; species Nanorana parkeri. Next base: position 223,192 of record NW_017306650.1, on the reverse strand, counting down.
TATTTTATTGTTTATCCGATTAATCGTACTTAATAATCAGCTAACTAATCGATTTTGAAAATAATAGTTAGCTGCAGCTCTAAAATACACCTCCAGCCAGACTTTTTTTTTAAAGTTTTGGATAGAAAGAAGGACGAGAACCCATGTTGGATTGTTATTACTATCCAGGACCATGCTGAGCTGGCCAAACAATGTTAGTTTTTCTGTTCTGCCCACAGGCACTCAATTCTCCTATCAACACTAAACATCGTAAATGAGGAATCCAGCACCCGGCCATTATACTCAGGCAGCAGTGCATGTGTCGCTGTCAGAATACTCAACAGTGACTGAATTGAACTGTGGCCAAGTCAGCAGGACACGCCTGAAATTCGAGCAGTATATGTATGGCCAGCTTTAGATCAATTTCCTAGTAACAAACAGTTAAGACAGGAGGTAGGGGAAAAATCTCTGAGATCTGGATAGAAATACAATCCCAGAGGATTCTAATCTTTCCCCAGCACAAAAATTGGCTCGACATACTCTTTAAAGTGGAACTCTGTGTACCTCGCACAATGCAGGATCAGTCAGGTTACCAACTTTTGTTTTTAGCTGAAGCCCGCATTTGGGCTTGAAGACATTACTCCCAGTTTGTAGATTTGCTCCAGATTAGGGATTCCGACAATAGCCAGACAAGACATTTAAGATGCGGATCTGGAATGGTAGTTCTGTATTTCTTTCATAACATTTCCTTTATTGCGTTTATAAGGGTAAATTATTGTTCTTTAGTTTTGGATGGAGTAGGAATGGGTTAGACCCTCTGTCGGGTTTTTATTGCTCTGTGTCCCTCATGGTGAGATTTATCCCTCTATTTGTGCAGGTGACCATTGTTAGTGAGAAAGTGAGGGGAAATCCAAAATTTCAGAGTTGTCACCAGAGTTGGATGAAAACTTGTCCATCACGCTTGCTGCTGAATATTGTGAATCAGGAGGTGGTGCTGGGTGTCAGGCGATTTCAGATTCTAGGCAAACCACTCAGCAGTGAGCGTTCATATGGCTTCCTTCTTCGCATTTCCAGGCCATTGCTGAATTGGATACGATGAGCTCAAGACATTGGCACCCTGCTTAAAGCACTTGCTGTTAATGCAGCAGCTCAAAGCTGTGTTTCCTCCCCACAGAATTACATCTTAAGAGCCTCATGTGCAGAAAAACAAGATGGCCTCCCAATTCCATGCCCCATACATGCCCTTTTTAAGGCAGCACAACCTCTTTACCCACAGCTAAACCCTCCATACAATACCAATAAATAAGCTCCTCATGACACCAGCAGCTGCAAGTGGCAAACAAATCTACTTGTGTACCACCAGGCCACTTTGCAGAAGATTTGACAGCAAGTCAACAAACGCATAAGAACTATAGCGTTTAATGAAGCCAAATTAATATTTGCAACCAACAAATAGCAACGACCACCTAGAAAATCAGTCCCTGCAGATGGTTACTTGAAACTGGTATTATCAATACAGGCAAACACATAATGATTAGGTACAGGTATAGTTAATAATGGTAAATGCTGGAAAAGATGTCCAAAAGGGCCCATTCACACCAACCTGGTGCCCTACAGTGTGCTTAACGGGCATTTAACCCAATGCCTATTCAAATATATGGGCTACCTAAAGCATCACAACGGACCAAAAGTTGAGTGCAACATTTTCTCCAGCACTGCAGTGCATGGTAGTGTGTTAGAGCACATTGTGGCACGCTGCAACACAGGTGCATTAGGAAGGTATAGCGGGATGTCAATAAGAATGAATAGCACTGCAACAATGCACATAATAGACATTAACATGGGTGTTAAATCTGCATGCTGGAGTGAATGGGACCTTACTGTTCAAATGTTTTGAAATGCTGACCGACAAAAATGAAATTATGATTACAAAATGTGTTACTTTCATTTGTTCACTTTCATCATTCCAACAGTGAACGGTGTTCAAATCTTTGTCAAATCTTGTGAAATACATTATGTAAGGCCAGTCTTAAAGCGTCTGTAAACACTAATCATGAACTTCTCTTCTTTAATGCCTTAAGATGGGATAAATATTTAATTGAAAGACTGTTGTAATATCTGCTTGAAAAGTGCAAAAAATACCAGTTGATCTTGCCAGAAATATTGCATTTTTGTTCTTGGGTTTAGATGCAATCTCGGGTACTCGGGCACAAGACAAATCCATGGAATTCAGGAGCCAGTCTGTCCAATCCAGGAGTCAGTAGGGTTTTCTTTTAGGAGCCAGCTCCATTGCCAACAACTAGAGAAAAGCTCCAAAGTTGGGCACCAACTGTCATTTTTAAAGGAGCGTTGACTAGTTGGCTCCTGGAATTTGTCCAGTCCCGGTATAATCTGACCTTAATGAGACCACAGACTGCGTGGGGTCAGAGAAGAGATAGATCAGACAGGTTCCACTTTAAGGAACCTGAAAAGCATCACAAGTGAGGTAACATACCTGGCTTTGAACACTACCACTAGCTTCCTTCAGGCTAGTAAGGAATACTCTGCTATGAATCAGATGATGAGCTCTGCGCTCTCGTCACACCAAACATACAGTACACTCCCACAAAAAGGTATCCGAATATGCAACAGCTGAATTGCAAATTGGCTCAAGTCAATAAAACACATCAGGGCTGGACAAATCCTCGGAGCCAGGTAGCAAGTGCCTCCTTATAAATGAAAGCTGGGGTCCACATTTTGAGGTTTTCCCTGGTTGTGGTCAATGGGAACTGGTTTCCAAAAATCTTGCTGGCTCCTGGATTCCATATTAATTTGTCTGCCAGTCAAATCTAGAAGCAGAATTTAAAGCTCAGACTATTTTACACTTCATTAGATCAAAAGTTACAACTGCACACCAAAGCTTTTTACTTTAATGTAATCTCCATAGCAACCAGTACGAGAACACTATTACCCATTCAGCCTGTTCTAAAGTTTCAGCACTATGCTCAGCATGAAACATGATGCAGGTGGCTGAAGGACATCATTTTATTGCATTTATCCTAAGGTAAGGTAATCATGGATGGTGTGGTGATGTAGTTAATGCATGGGTCATCATCCTGCCAACTGCTCAATCCAACCTCCCCCATATATAAAGAAGTTTAGCACGCTATTATAAAGCAGTTTAGAAAGCATTTCACTATTGATTGTTTATTTGCTTCTTTGCAAGGGTTGGGCTTAGTGTTTGGGGCTCTTACCAAAGCTGGCCATACACTGGTAGATGTTTGCAAAAACGTTCATGTGAAAAACGTCAGAACTTTCGATAATGCCATCAGACTTTCTAAATTAGGTTTCAGTTTAACATTCAAAACAGGATGTCGATTTGCCCCCATTAGAAAAATCGAACAAAAATTCTGAAAGCGAATTGTTTTCGAATGAAATTCTACTGTGGCCAGGTTTAGGCCCCGATTACACCTCAGCGATCTGAAGAAATCAGACGCACTTCAACACTAGGATTTCCATTATATTCAGTGATACCCGTTCATACCTGAACACAGAGTTACTTCTAATGCTCCGTCCTTGAAAAAGTACATAAGCTTCTTCTAGGCAAGAGTCACATGTTTTGACCCCCATTAGAAAATCAATGAGTGCCTAAAAATGTGCGGTTTTTTTAGTTTTCTTTCCGAGTAACTAGTGTCCATTTGTTTAAATTTAATTTTAAAACCGCTTAAGCTTGAAATGCGCACAAAAACACAGCAAAAAAACAGCTAAAAAAAAAACCCGCTCAACTTAAGTCCCCTTTCACACAGGCGTCTGTCAGAACTGATCAGCAGCGGGATCTGTGCATGGCATTCGATGAGTACCTATCTTTAATAAGCATATATGGCCTGGTCAAGTCTGCTAAAGGCTCAGGATGTGATTTTTGCAGATGGAGCATTAAAAAGCATGAACACACATGATTCAGCCCATGAACGTATCTTATTTCATGAATGGTTAGTGGCTGAGCAGACGTCACTATGACTGACCTGCAAAACAGATTGTTAAACACACTAAACACAAGCGAGTCTGCAAATAATGTGTTATAACTATACCTTAAACACAGGAAAACGTCAAGATTGATTTATGTGGCAGGAAATAGAGACAGTAGGAAGTGTACAAATCATAAAACTGAGGTTGAATAAGGGGAAATGAGGGGAACTTCTGGCTAAATATTTAAATTTTTGATTTTAAATACATTTATAAGCCCAAGCAGGCCTATTGTCTTAAAGAGACGCTAACAAAGCAAAACCGACTGAGGCCAGACGGGAGCTGCAAATTTGTGACTCTAGGGCTGTTTGTTGGACCCACTACAAAAACAGAAGAAGATCCCTAAAGACAAAATATGCCCCCTGGCTGACATAAGACGGCATCTTCCATCTAATGCTGGGCACACACCTTACAACCATCGCAAGACTTTTGTCTTGCGATGGTTGTAAGGTACTTAAAAAAACGTACGATCTGCCCATCTTGGGCATTTAAACATTTTGTTTAAAGAGCGTACTAGATCTTCTAGAAAACAAAGCAGCACACTTATCGATTGTCCAAACTGAAAATCCATATGGGTCATACTAGTGGGAAGATGGGTTCTCCTCCAACATGTAGCCTTGGGTGGACAATGCCATGAAAGACCCCATTTACTCCTGAGCGTTTTGTAGCTCTACAACAGTCAACAGGAGGAATCTCACTGAATCAATGGCCCCTGTTCACATCTGAGCATCCTGTTGCTTGTAGCAAGATATCTGCAGCGTGAAAAAGTACACAAGCTTCTTTTGGAGCAGAGTCGCACATTCCGGCCTCAACAGACTTCAAAAGGAGCACATACAAAGTGCACTTTATTTGCATGTTCTTGCCTATTAGCTTTCCATTGGCTAAAATTAAGAAGAAGAAGAAAAAAACAAAACACGCACAACAAGCACGCCTGGAACATGAGCAAGAACACCTGTACAAGCACTCAAACGCCAGAAAAATGAGCAAGGACACTCATCTCAATTATGTATGGGACCTGACAATTGTCATGAAATAAGCAAGGAGGGTGCTACCTGATAACTGGACCAAAAACCACAAGCACCATGGCTAACCAATAGAGATGAACTGGTCTCCAAGTAGCACACACATATACCAACACTGGGGTTCATCACATTTGTGATGGCCAACCATGCCATCTGCACAACAAGACCATAGGCAGCAGGGTGTGGCTTCCAGGGACATCAGACAGGGAAGGTGGGCATTTGGCATTCTAAAAAGAATAGCCATCGAATTAAATTATTAGATGCTGCAATTTACAGGAACCGAGTCAGCCTATTGAATAATAGCGGCCGTTCCTTTACTGGTCTCTATCAGTTCAGCTGGAGATGCAATTCATACATTTTCAACACATTCTGTACAAAAGTCCATTGTAGGAACAGTCAATCCGCTGCTCTCCATTCTTCAGCTTCATAGCGGGAGCTCTTATGCCAAAATGATACTGGCATATCTTAGGAACATCCGAATGCACAGTGTGTGTGCTTGGCTTTTGGAGCGCTGAGTTGCCATGGCAACTACAAAGTAGCGAGACTGTCCTTCACATCCATGGAGGTTGAAAGTTGAAATATTTGTCACCGCTAGAATCTAGCTAAACACATCTGTGTTCTTCAACGTTACCGTTCACATCATGCTCGACAGTTTACATAACAATACTATGGAATGCAAAACAAGAGCGCCATTATTCAAACGCTATCAAAGAATGATTTAGAAACAAAAGGGGACTCCAAGAAACAAAGAAAATCCATGCACACTACAAATCTGATTCACTTCACAAATATTCAGTGATCTCAGGCTGTAATCCACTGCATCCTGTGCTGATGGAGTGCGGACTCAAATTACATCCAAGGGGTTCTAGACTAGTAACCAGGTCATACAAGTCATGCCTGATCCTTCAGTTGCTGCCAGGTCTGAGCGGCACAGATGACTGGTTCTGCATGGGGGGGACAATACAACTGGTACTAAACAAAAGGGACATGTGTAAGGTCACCAAATATTTATAAAATATACATCGCCTTTCATTGCACTAAACTGAAATGAAGATTCCCGCCAACAGTTCACTGAACCCATAACTGCAGTTCTGCAATATTTAACACAGATCAATAATATGATGCTTTTCAGAGAACGGTATAGACAATTAAAATATGCTGAAAGGAAATAAAGCTAAAAGAAACAAAAAAAGTATATATACTAAAATTAGAGCTGAAAGAGCAAACAGTTAAAGTCTACCCGGGGGGGATTGGAGGTAATCTGCATCAACCGTGCAGATTACCTCCAATCGTGCACGGTTGGGTCCATCGAAATGGAACACTCATCTTTTTGTTTTTCCGGACCCAGTCTGAGCGGGTAGCCAGATGTAAATGGACACACGTCCGTTTAGATGCGGCTACCCAAAGACTAACATCGGGCTTCCGATCAGATCCCCCTGAAAAACTGATAAGCGGACTTGATCGAAACACCCATGTGAAAGGGACCTTACTTAGCTCATCACCCCTGCAGTTGGCATTCTCCTTTCGCCCCTACAATCCAGCATATAGACTGCCCCTCCGCGCCCTCACTTACTGTTGGACTATGGACCCTGCATTAGACGCAGGGTTATCTGTGGGCCTCTGGAGTGTAGGGCAGGGGGGAGAAGAGGTTGTGGGAGTTGGCCTTGAAGCCAACATGAGCACAGATCAGGCAAATAAAAAAAGTTCTTTACACAGTTCCCCCTAGACAAACTAGCAGTTACTCTGCCAGTGCACGGGTGGCCCCACTGCATGGGGAGGTTTGTTCCCCCTGGAGATGGGCTTTAAAAAAACTGCTGGTATTGAGACAGTTTAAAGTAGATGTAAACCCTAACTGGGTTATATTTAGTTTGCTAAAGCACTGTGCGCATCCTAAAAGGCCACTTTTGGTGTTGCTGACCTAATGCAGCTGCAAGCAATGAGAGCATTGCATTTTTTAGGTGTGTTGAAACAGTCACTAGTAGACGGCATCAGAAGCCAATGTGACAGGAGCAGAATTAGAAGACAGGTTGGCTGAACACATTTACAAAATATTTTGGAAGATTACCCAGGTCCATCAAATGCATTTCATTTATGTCTTTACTGCTTGACCCAAGTTTAGTTCACCTCAAAAAAAAAAAAAAAAAAATCACACTACATTGAATCAGCATGGCTGGTGGAGGTTGGTTCCTATCCTTATATATAACCAAAGGATCGAGCTATCTATGTCTAACCTTATACAATTTTGTTCATTGGAGCACTGTGAAGAAAAGCCAGCCCTTGTACACCAGCCCACATCTGCATACAAGACATGCTTGATGAAGATAATGATCATTTAAAGCAAATGAAGAAAAACAAAGTAATTCAAAACGCAGGCACCATAATGTACAAGTATATACCACAAGTGCTTCAAAACAGTCCTCAGGGGTGCCATGGGTCTCCACCAATTTAAAACCCGAATTCCAATTTCCTTGTAGGGGGAAGCATTGGTACATATCCCTCAATGCAATGCTCTGTGCTTGATCTTCCTATCCAGAAGCCGGGCACTGCAACATGGTACACAAACACTATTCCGATAAAAATCTGAATATCGCATGCATCCAGGGTGAGGCTAAGGTCCTTTCAGAAGCAACTATATATGGTGGCACCTTACAGGTTCCCAAGCCAAGAACATATAGATAATACAGGTTACGAAAACAGGCGACCACAAGATTTTTTACTAGCCCAACAAATACTTACCTAACCAATACCAGACTTGCCACTTTGCCAGTGGGGGAATTAAACCTTTTGCCTAGGTGCAACATGGCATCTGCTGACCTATTCTGACATGAATTGCTACAAAAGGAAATACTCAGTTCACACTACATACTTCTACCAAGTTGTATTACGTGTTAGGAAAGACACATAAAGAAGGAACAAAGTCCAGAAGCTCTATAACCTTGCAGCTCATGCAATTACAAACCAGAAATAATTACAGGAACTGTATTACAAAAAAAATTAAGTGAACACGGATAACTCAATGTTAAGAGGATTTACAGTTGAGCAGTCAGAGTAAAAGCACACTCAGATGAGGCACTTTTGAAGGTCCAGATGATCCCTTGCATCCCCACTCATAATTCTGGCATGACATGTTTATTTTAAATGATCTGTTGGTATTGTGACCAGTCTTGATATACACTGACTGGTCAAAAAAAAACACTACCTGGATTTCGGGCAGGGTTATGATCTGGGGTTGGTTCAGTTGGTCAAATCTAGGGTCAGTAATGTACCCAAAAACAATTAGGTCAAATTCCTACATGAATATACTAAAATGACCAGGTTTTTCTATTAATGGATTTTCTCTTCCCTGGTGACACGGACATATTCCAAGGTGACAATGCCAGGATTCAATTGGGCTGAAATTTGAAGAGTGGTTCAGGTTGCATGAGACAATTTTCACACATGGATTGGTCACCAGAGTCCAGACCCTAAGCCCATTGAGAATCTTTGGGATGTGCTGGAGAAGACTTTACACAGTGGTCTGACTCTCCCATTATCCCCGCAAAAGATCCTGATGAAAAATGAATGCAACTCTGGACGCAAATAAACATTGCGACATTGCATAAGCTTATCAAAATGATGTCACAGAGAATGCGTGCTGTAATCAGAGATAAAGGCAATCCAACGAAATACTGGTGTGTGACTTTTTTGGCCAGGCAGTGTATTATATAATTATATATAGGTTTATAGATAGATACAGTAGTATGTAATCTTCTTGCACTACTTTTTTATAACAACGCACAGTATTGCAGTACCCCACAGTGTGATTTAACGCAGGGCTGTCTGGAGGTGTGTTGGAGTGCCATTCAGATGAATGTCACCGCGCACTAGGTATGTGTTGCGCTGTGCTATAACATTCATTTAGCGCCGTGCTGTAGTGTGAACAGGCCCATAAAATAGTGTTACGCTCGAGTGTAATCTGACACACTAAAGACTTGAATATAATAAAGATTTATGACATTTGACACAGAGTGTTAAGCCATCCTTCACAAAATTTGTCATTGTACAGTAATATATTACAACAGATTTTTGGAATAGATTAGAAACAGAATCATCGCATAGACATTAAGTAAAAGCAGACAGCGTGTATCCTGAAAAGACACTATCCAGCATTCTGGCCACAAGATGTTCTATCTGTAAACAATAAAAATCCCACACCGAGTGAGAATAGAACCAAGTACTCCACATGGATCCAAACCTACAAAATGTTTATTAGGTGGCACCACTGGGTGGTCCTGAAATGATAGCCGAGCAAAATAAAAACCCAAAATCGACATCATAACAACATTCCCTGGAATAAACAACATAACTTGTAGCATCTGCCTATCCCGGGCCCACAACCCTGTAAAGGATTCTACTGTGACATTTAGAAGATTACCCATTAACCCTTTTGGTACCTAAGATGTGTGAGTGCATGCCTGGAACAACCTCCATAAATTTGCTCACTGCATCAGTCTACATGTTAACCCTTTCATATTCCTTATGAAATACAATTAATTATGGCACAATTGAATGTCAGTCTTTAAAATGTGTGCTAGTAAAAGACAATACTTTGTTCCTTTGAATAGATTAGGGCAGGGGTAGGCAACCTTGGCTCTCCAGCTGTGCTGAAACTACAAATCGCATAAGGCATTGCAAGCCACAGGCATGACTCCCAGAGGCAGAAGCATGATGACATTTGTAGTTTCAGCACAGCTGGAGAGCCAAGGTGGCCTACGCCTGGATTAGGGGAAGGGTTAGATCCCCTGTCAGGTTTTTATTGATGGCTATGACTCCATTAAGGGCTCCCCTAACTTTCTATGCCAGTGACACAGGGTCTGGGGAAGAGAAAGTAATAGGAAATCTTCCCAGTGACATTACAGGAGATTAATAAAAACCTTAGACAGATTCTACTCTTTACCCACCTTATTGTAAAATACATATCAAAAATGTGGCTGGGGTTTAACAAGCTACACAGACTGTAGAACAATCATGACATGATACACTTGGCCACGTCCTCATACCTGGTACCAAACGTACCTTGGGTGAACAACAGTAATATGCCAGGAACGTTTAGTTCGGACTGAACTTCCCCAAGGTCAATCAGCCATGGGGTATCTGCCAAAGTATCAGGGTTCCCCACAGACATACAATTGTTTACCTATCCAACCACAATCAAACTGATTAATTGATGAACATCTTGCGTCTATGGGCATCTAAGTTGATAGTTCTAGCTTAACCCACATCTTCCTAGCAAAAAGAGAATGCGCATTTGTACCTCTGAGCACGCAGGTCTACATTCAAAGCGGACACCAAAAGCACTTGCCTAGTAGGTAGGAACGGGCTTCCCATATCCCAGACAATATACCGAAGGAGTCTGATGAGCTCTGTAATACGATCATGATGTCTACGTACGTTTTACTATGTTTTTTCCTTCATGTGATTTGGCTGTGCTCCCTACTCCTAGCTCTACAACTATAAAACTGCATACTTAAGTGAGCCAAACCTAATGAGGGGCTTATAAGAATGCATATTTTGGTCCTCTGAGGTCCAAGACCATCTGTAGAGTTAGGCATGCCTTAATCCGAGGCTGAAAAAATATAAAAAAAATCACAGGAGCTAGGTCACCAATGCCCCATAAAGCTTACCCAAAAAAATGACAGTTGGCACCTAACTTCTGAGGTTTCTCTCTAGTTGTTAATGGAGCTGTCTCCTAAATAAAAATACTGCTGGTTCCTGGATTGGACAGAGTGGCTCCCGAATTCCTTACAAATATGTCCACGCTGCTTTAAATCACACATGAAAGCTTCTTGGAGGTGAGCAAGAGGTGTAAAACCAAAAATACCCCCTCAACTGTAAAATACAGATCCCCTAGCACTTCAGTCAAGATCACATGACCAGCATGTTGGTTTACTTGACCAGTAGCAGCCCTACATCCTTGATGTTTGCCTCAGCACAGTCTTCATTCACTTAATTAAAGACTCCATCAGCATTGTATTCTAGTGCACTGCTGCCATGTCTTCCAAACCATGTGACCCAGGAGCCGCAGGGTCTGTCATTTACAGGCGACAGGTAACATATTAACTCATCTCTACTTGTAATCTTGCCTAGGTCAGATATTTTTGGGGGCAATGAATTTACAATCCAGACTGGAAATGCGTGACTGATGCCGCTCTGCTCTGATACAAGAGAAATGTTCCACTTATCCGTAGAGAAAGAGATAAGAATGTGAACAGTAAAGAAAAAGGCAGAGTTCTCTGGTTGTTCCTGGAACCCCGACCACTGAAAAGGGTTTATACTCAGTTTCAGCTTTGACATGGGTCAGGAGGCAATGCCAGACATATGCTTTTCTTCTAGCAAGTTCACGACCATCAGGCAAGAGGACCTGCTGCAAATAGTACTCCCCGTAGTACTGGATCAGAGCGTTTTCCAGTAATGTCCATGAGGCAGCAATTATCAGTCAACTGTAGAAGTTCATTCCATTAAGTAAAGCTTCTATAGAATGCTACCCTACAGCCAAAAGGACATCTTGCAGATGAAAAAATGTCCTTAATATAGACAAGGCTTGCCTGTCCATCTTCTAAAATGCTCCATTCCCCTGGGTAACAGTATAAATCAATACAGTGATATCCAATAAAATGCTCACAGCCGGCTGGCAACTTGAAATCTTACCGAAGCCAAACATTTTACAAAGATCCACTAATATTCAGCGAACAAGCAGCGTCTTGGATTCATTTCCTCTTTTCCTAGAAGCATCCCAGACCTTCACCACGTGTGTGTCTGCTCTGACTGTATCCTACACATAGACGACGTAGCCCAAGGTCTTTAGATATTAAATTCAATGGTTCAGGCAACCTTCTGGATATTTCCCAGAATATAGACTTTACATTACTAAAAATAGTGAATCGTTCGATGAACTTTAAGCAATCCTGACAAGTTCTGTAGTATCGGGCAATTGCTACATCTGCGGGGACCCTCAGATAGATGTTCCTGCCAACAGATCCTATTGGCTGCAATGAATTATTCTGACCAAGCGACCACTGGTGCCCAAGATGAGTGACACGATTGTAAGAATCATTTGAAAGATGTCACCAGCACACCGAAGATCCTTTTTGCAATCACCAAATGCTAATTTTATTGAACAAGTTGTCAGAATGGATACAAGCGCTTTCAGGACCTCGCAGGGTCCCTTCATCAATGCTGAATCCTTGTGAAGGGACCCTGCGAGGTCAATGCTGAAGCCTTGTGAAGGGACACTGCGAGGTCCCGAAAGCGCGTGTATCCATTCTGACAACTTGTTCAATAAAATGAGCATTTGGTGATTGCAAAAAGGATCTTCGGTGTGCTGGTGACATCTTATCGTTCGATGAACTTTAAGCAATCCTGACAAGTTCTGTAGTATCGGGCAATTGCTACATCTGCGGGGACCCTCAGATAGATGTTCCTGCCAACAGATCCTATTGGCTGCAATGAATTATTCTGACCAAGCGACCACTGGTGCCCAAGATGAGTGACACGATTGTAAGAATCATTTGAAAGATGTCACCAGCACACCGAAGATCCTTTTTGCAATCACCAAATGCTAATTTTATTGAACAAGTTGTCAGAATGGATACAAGCGCTTTCAGGACCTCGCAGGGTCCCTTCATCAATGCTGAATCCTTGTGAAGGGACCCTGCGAGGTCAATGCTGAAGCCTTGTGAAGGGACACTGCGAGGTCCCGAAAGCGCGTGTATCCATTCTGACAACTTGTTCAATAAAATGAGCATTTGGTGATTGCAAAAAGGATCTTCGGTGTGCTGGTGACATCTTTCAAATGTATCTTATGCATACAACGGTGCCATCCGCAGTCGTTACGAGCACCCTTCCCATTAGATGGGATCTTCGGTAAGGAGTGCGACAAGAACCTTTCTACTTGACGTTTGTAAGAATGTCACCAGCACGCCAAAAGTCCTTTCAGGATAACCAAGTGTTCATTTATTAAGAGCCATGTCAAATAAAGACTAGTGCAACAAGACCCATACACGTCCCAAGATGAGTGACACTCTCGGGGTCTGCTTGGCAAAATGGTGAGTGCATGCTTATGTTTGCATTAAACCATCTGCAGACATATGACCACCACCTAATCACTAGCTGTAGAACACTTCCAGTGTGCAGTCACTGATATACTCTCCACTTACAGATAAACTTTCAGGACAACGTTTTTGATATAGACAAGACTTGCCTCTACAAAGCCAAACCTTATTACACCAGCCTGGGCACAATGAGATTTGATTGGCATTTAAATGCCCCTGAAAGTGACTGAGGCAGTCAGCATCTGATGGCTGAGTATCATTGACAAGAGCGAGCCCCTGAGAACGCCTTATATATTTGGCACACTGAGGCCCTGAATGAGGGGTTATAATTAGGTACGGTTCCTTTTAAAGTAGAACGTGCAGCCCTTCAGCTCCTCTGTTTTCATTAGAAAAATCGCACAAATACCAAATTAAACAATATTCCACAACACAAGTCGGCGTGTTTCATTCTAGGAATCTCCCATTATCAACAAGGAGACTGGAAGCAAGCCTGCTACAAAATGATTAGGCAGTTTGTTTTGTGGTCTCCCCAGTATTGTTTGCCTATCCTGAGTTACCTAGGGCAAAAAGAGAGAAGAATAGAATGCAAGGACAGGAGGTGGGGGCGGGGGTGGTCTCAGCTGTTCGGATCAACACCTAACAGAATATTCTTCCCATGGAGAATTACCGTGTCCATGACATCAACAAAGCACCCAGCAGAAAATGGGGACTGCTAGAGAGCACAGAGTGTGCCTTGGCTGAAGCCAGGAAGGAGATGAAAGAAAGGGTGTGATCTCTCTGCTTACAGGCAGGGAAACAAAAGCTGCCCTTCACCTGGTTGTATGTGCACACCCTCCCTGCACCGATACCAGACACACAATGAAACACAATCAGCCCTCTGACTGTCACCACAACCATCACTGCCCAGACCCAGTATAAGAAGTAGGAGCATGGTACGGGCTGTGCTCAGAGGTGTGTCACTACTACACACTGCCAGACAAATAATCATCACATATACGGTATACAAAGAGAGTAAGAGAAGAGAGAGGTATGTACACTTATAGAGAGGTGTGTATAACAGAGATAAATATTTGTCTATAGAGAGTGATATGTACATATAGAGAAGTGTGTATGATATATATATATATATACACACACACACATACATACACAGTGAGAGCTATATTTGTGTATAAAGAGCTACTCAGCTCTGAGTGGCTTGTGCACACATGAACAGAACAATGCGGTCGGTTGAGTCCCCGGTATACACCGGACATGCGTTCAGGTCACACTGTACAATGGTGAGGTGAGTACACCTGGCGGTCCGGCCCGGCGGCAGCTCCGGTCATAGCAGTGACTTGTAAGTATTCCGGACCACCGTACTCTTTTCCCCCCTCCCCTCCTAGGAAACAAAGGCGCCCCCCTAGGTGTGGAGAAGCGGCAGCCACACTCACCCATAGCTCCGTGCCCCAGCTCATGGCTCCGGCTGGGTGTCGGGAGGAGGAGGGCGGCTGTGTCCGGCTGAGAGCGGAGACGGTAGACGCGGCTGTGTGTCCTGTAGCTCCTTCCTTGTGTGCAGAGCGGGGAGGAGAAGGAGGAGGAGAGGGCGGGGCTGGGAGAGGAGGGAGGAGATGCTGGGATGGGCAGGAAGGGATGGCATGGGAAAAGAGGCGGGGGACCGGGACACGGGAGGTGGCAGGACAGACATGTGGGCACATGGCAGGAGGGCGGGATAGTCATCAGGCGGGCGTGTGAGGAGCATTGGATGGGTGTGCAGAACTTTCTCCACTCACAGCAATTCACAGAACACAGTAGATTAGAAAACCATTTCTGGAGCTTTACATTGAGCAATTGTAAACAACTAGGCAGTCATTGACATTCCCGGAAACTTTACAAAGTGGGGGAGCCTGAAATTGGGGTGAGGGGAGCAGCCAATAGCAGAGCATGGTGTGTGCCACGCTGAAATAGAGGCAATAGACATAGTTTGTAATGGACATGGCTATGAGTGGGCAACAAACGGGCAATTGTGACAATATTAGAGGAATAATAATAATACATGAGGAACAAAGTGGCAATTGTGACAATAAGTGGCCAACAAATGGGCATTTGTGACAATAAGCGGGCAACGGAAGGGCAATCATGACAATAAGTGGGCAATTTTGACAATAAGCAGGCAACAAACTGACAATTGTGACAATAAGTGGGCAACAAATGGGTACTTGTGACAATAAGCGGACAACAAATGGGTGATTGTGACAATAAGCGGACAACAAATGGGTGATTGTGACAATAAGAGGGCAACAAAGGGGCAATTGTGACAATAAGTGGGCAACAAAGGGGCAATTGTGAGAAAAACAAACGGGATATCACGACTATGATAAAAATGGTGACGATAGCATTGAGAATAGCTCGGGCACATGTGTGGGGGGAGGACCCGGACAGTGTGGATTTTTTAAAGATTCTCAGCTCCAATCTAAACGGAGCAGGACAGGTGACTATGTGACATGGCGGGGCATCATCTTAAGGCCTTGTTCACACCAAATGCAGACCAGATCCGGTCAGGTTTCTGCACACGCAGTGTAGTGGGTTGTGCCGCGTTTTAGACGCGTTTTTGATGCGTTTAGGGACGGTTTTGGTAAAAAAAAAAAAAAAGTTTTTAAGTTTAACAAGGACTTTCAGGCACTTGCATGCGTTTTTGCGTTTTAGATGCGTTATTGATGCGTTCCAGACCAGATCCAGAGCAGGTAAAATAGGGCTTGCCGCATTTTTTTAATCCGGTCTGGATCCGCACGCTGCGATGTGAACTGGAGGTCAAAATACCATAGGAATACATTGGACGCAGTTTTGATCCGGTCTGCACCTGCTCTGGTCCGGATCTGCTCTGCGCTTGGTGTGAACAAGCCCTTAGAATAGCAATGGCAGAATTGCAGGCGCTCTGCATCAATGACGGCTTCCACTGGCCCCCCATCCTCATCTCAGGGGCAAATTATTATTGGATACCTTGGGATAGGAGTGGAACTTTAGTGGCATTCATTCATCAGGGCCAGTGGTCAGTGTTACAATGAGAATCAGTGTTAGGGTTTAGGAGGAGGGTTGGTGTGAGAGGGGTCCTAGGGTAGGGCATCGTTCTTTCGTCCAGAAACTTTCTGCCAATAACTACCCATACCTTATGACCCAATGAAAGCTAACACATGCTCTCAGGACTGGTATCAGGGGCAAGGGCCATTTACAGCTAAAAGGTGATCAGTGAGCATAACATTTTAGCTCACTGACCTCTTCACTCATCATGACACCGGAGGAAAGGGCCAGAAGGATAGGACCTGGCACAGGTGACAAGTTACAGTTTGTGGAAGGGGAGTAGACATTGTTTGAGCCCCTAGTAAGTGGCTCAACACAAATTACAAATAATCGCACATTGCTGTGCACAGTTACATGACAATAAGCAGACCTTTACCCCCTTTTACTAAAAATCACACCACCATGCAACTCTCCATGTTGATTTAAAAGCATCTTACATGCATTAGTTAAACAAGATTGTTTTTCATTTACTTACAAATAGAGTTCATCTACTTCCTGGTCCAGTTCCGGCCCAAATGATGTAATTGTACACAAGCATTGCATCCTGGGAAGGTTACATCAGCAGAGCATTACTGGGAAATCTCATCTGTAATCTCATGAGATCTCAGGGAAAGGCATTTTCCTCCCCTGAGATGATGTTCATGGTTGCAAGTCCTAGTCACATGTGCCAGAGTTCCAGGAAGTAATAGGAGAGCTAGTAATCTGCCCTTAGTAAACATGGCCACTGTGAGAAGACTGGGGAAGAAAAGATAAATAAGGTATGCAGAGAATACAAAGCCGGCAATTATCTAGAAGTATGTGTTTGTAGATTGTCATTACGAAACATTTGTAAAGGTGTGTTTGTTGTTATTTTAAAGATAAGGGTAAAGTTTCTCTTTAACATAGCTTGGAACTCTTCAGTACTTCTCTGAGATTCCGGCTCATCAGTTTGACTCCCAGACCTCCAGCCATTGCAGCAATAGGCTGACAGGAGTATTAACACCAGCGTCCCTACTCCTATCAGATAGGAGCCAGCAATGGTGAGTGAGGGAGCAGAGGCTACAAATACAGTTTTGCTGCAAACTAGTCATTTTTGCCTCAGAGCCTAATGCCTTCCACTACTTCTATACTTTTCAAGAGGATTAGTTGTACAGGAAGGGTTGGTGTTACAGGAAGAATTAGTGACAGGGTTTCAGGGAGAATTAGGGCCTAGTCAGACCATAATCCGGTGCGTTCTGGCACGGCCCGAACCCGGAACGCACTGGATTGCATAGGGCAGGAAGGGGCGTAGCAGTCCCATTCATGTCAATGGCACTGTAGGCACGCCCCTTGCCTGCAGTGCGATCACCCCCACCGGAACGCAAGGTACAGGAATGCCGTGCAGTGCAATCGGAAACAATAGTGCACTAATTCTCCTTGTAGCACGTACACTAACAATTACACTAACCCTTCCTGTAATTCTAATTCTCGCTTCAACCCTAACACCAATGCTCCCTGTAACACTGACACTAACCCTTCCTGTAACCCCAATTCTTCCTGTAACACTGACAATTATACTAACCCTTCCTGTAACCCTGATTCTCTCTTGAACCCTAACACTAACCTTCCTGTAACACTAATAATTATACTAACCTTTCCTGTAAAATTAATTCTCCTTGAAACCCTAACACTAATTCTCCCCGTAGCAGTTTCTGTAACCCTTCCTGTAACACTAATTCTCCCTAAACTGCTAACACTAATTCTTCCTGTAACACTGATCCTTTCTGTAACACTGATTCTCCATGAAATCCTAACACTAATTCTCCCTGTAGCAGTTTCCATAATTCTTCCTGTAACACTATTTCTCCTTGAAACCCTAACACTTGTGCTTTCTAGAACACTAACATTTCCAATGATCCTTCTTGTAACACTAATTCTCCCTAAAACCCTAACACTAATTCTCTCTGTAACACTTATACTAATCCTTCTAACTGAGTCGCTCCCTTACTGTCTCCAACAGTGAAGCAATACGTCTTTTTATTGACACGTGTTCACAATATCACGAAGCAAACAACGTTTCGGTGTAACTTCATATTATTCTGCATTGCTTTATAATATATTGCTGGGATTTGCAGTCCTCTATAGCTGGTGGTATTCTGCATTGCTTTATAATATATTGCTGGGATTTGCAGTCCTCTATAGCTGGTGGTATTCTGCATTGATTTATAATATATTGCTGGGATTTGCAGTCCTCTATAGCTGGTGGTATTCTGCATTACTGTATAATATAGTACTGAGATTTGTAGTCCTCTATTGCCGGTCTCCATTCGGCATTGCTTTATAATATATTGCTGGGATTTGCAGTCCTCTATAGGCGGTTTCCATTCTGCATTACTGTATAATGTAGTGCTGAGATTTGTAGTCCTCTATTGCCGGTTTCCATTCGGTATTGCTTTATAATATATTGCTGGGATTTGCAGTCCTCTGTAGCTGGTGGCATTCTGCATTGCTGTATAATATAGCACTGAGATTTGTAGTCCTCTATTGCCGGTTTCCATTCGGCTGCATTAGTGAAATAAATGAACTTTTGCACAATATTCTAATTATTCGAGTTTCACCTGTATACAATGTATTGTTGGGATATGTAGTCCTCTATAGCTGGTGGTATTCTGCATTGCTGTATAATATAGTGCTGAGATTTGTAGTCCTCTATTGGTATCACTGCATCCCTAATTGTAAGTGATTTAATCAGCATTTGAAATAGCTTAAAAATCTTTTAACTTTAATATCACTTTAACAGCCATTGACATATGTTTGTTCATACCTGTTGCCAACACATTGCCATCGATTCTATTGGCCTACCAAGCCACTAAAAGCAGGATGTGAACAGACATTATTGTTTATTATTATTATTATTATGGGAACGTTGAACACGTGCATTTTAGTGCAATAAAAAGCAACAGTATGAATTGGCCCTAAATGTTTTGCAAAAATATTTGGAAAGGTTTACTCTGTTTGTGAAAGATTTTTAGGCTCGTATTGTATGTATATATTATATTCACTTTACACTTCACTATATTTAATTCATTTAGAAATTTGTTTGCATTGGTTGATAGTATTTTTTTGAAAGCAAACACAAACCTTGTTACAAAGCTAAGCTAATTTACAATGCCCTCTGCTGTCTACAACACAAACTGCTGAGAAAAGTTGTCATAGTTTATTGTTGGATGCTGCAGATTCCCTCCAGCTGCCTGTACATAAATACAGCCACAGGGGCTGCTCACATGTGTGCTGAGCTGCTGTCAAACAGCCAACCAATTAGTGTCTCTGTCTTTAGACAGATCTAGGTTGCAGAGAGCAGAGAGGGGTGTTGCGGTGGTGTAGAAGAATCATTCAGGACAGCTTTGGTCCACCGTAAAGTTGCTCTCATTAGAACTTGTTGTCATACTCGTGCACTGCAGCAGCAAAAAAACACTTTGCCTGGCTTGATGGAAGGCCAGGTAGTGGGGTGCAGGTCTACATGCTGGACTAGTATATAGTAGGGATGCACCGATACTAGTATCGGTATCTGTGTCGATGCCGAGTATTTGGGCGAGTACTCGTACAAATGCTCAGAATGCCCAGCCTGATACATGGGCTTTCGGTATCAGGAAGCCGTGTAGCGAGTCATTACACACTGCCCGGCTTCCTGATTGGCCGGGAAGCCGTCTCCATGCTCCCTTGTCACTTAGTGATGAGGGAGCATGAAGCCGGCTTTCTGGCCAATCAGGAAGCCAAGCAGCATGTAATGACTTGCTGCCCTGCTTCCTGATTGGTCGGGAAGCTGGCCAATCAGCAAGCCAGACAGCGAGTCATTACCCGCCCCCTGGCTTTCTGATTGGCCAGAAAGCCGGCTTCATGCTCCCTCATCATCTGGTAAATCATGAAGCCGGCACCGCGTCATTACTCGTTGCCCGGCTTCCTGATTGGCCAGAAAGCCAGCTCCATGCTTCCTCGTCACCTGGTGAAGTCTGGCGAGTCTTTACACGTCGCCTGGCCAATTTGGGAAGCCAGGTGGCGAGTCTTTACACGCCGCCTGGCTTCCTTAATGGGACTTCCAGGATCGGTATTCGGTATCGATGAGTACTGGAAAAAAAATATTGGTACCCATACTTGATACTGAAAAACTGGTATCGGTGCATCCCTAGTATATAGAAGGAGTGTCGGGGTACCCATATAGAGTTTTTATCCAAAAGTAAACTTGTCCTGTGAGGTTTGGAAGTGGATTGAGGACTGACAACAGCAGTCTCCCGTCCTCTTCCTCCTGATGCCCTCCAAGCCGGTCCTGGGCCGCAGATGGGGCAGCGGATCCCGGGATTGCAGGTGAGGGGTCAGGGGGGGAAAATCGGCAGCGGCCGCGCGGGGACGAAAAAATAAGCACATGGAAGATCGGCAGGCTATGGAGCCGCCGATCGTCTATATGTGAAACACCCGGGTGTTTGCATTGGTCGGGTCTTTTCTGCCCGTGTGTGGCCGCTAGGGGGCGCGCGCGAGCAGAAAAAAAATGCCGTCTGGAGACGGCAACCCGCCAATGCTGCAGTGCCGTCCGTACGTTTTTTTACAACAGGCGGACGGCAAGTGGTTAATTCACTGCTGTGCGAGATGTCTCCATGTAATCCGCCAACACTGCCCTGTGACGCCACATATGCACAGAGAGGTTCATGGCATTCACGTGAACGCTCATGAAGCCTAAAGCTGCCCACACACTTTACAATTTATCTGCAGATTTTCTGTGGTCAGATGGAAAAGGTGCAACAGATTCCTCCATCTACACTTAACTGTGTGGATGGAGTAATCTCCACCTGGGCCAATCTGTTGCACTTTTTCCATCTGACCACAGAAAATCTGCAGATAAATTGTAAGGTGTATGGGCACCTTAACATTAAGCACACATGAATCGGTGAGCAAGCAGCACATATGGAGAGAGGAAGTGAGCATTGTCAGCTGTGTGTAGCTGCAGTGCATTGTGGGATGGTGTATGGGAAAGAAGGAGGAGGTTGGAGAGTTGGTGACCCTTTTAACAGGCGTTTATTCTTATGGTGGGTGTTAGGTCTCGTTCACACCTAGGCGTATTGCATATGAGCGTCTGTCGCACCTTTTTTTACCGCGATTCGCGGTAAAAAAAAGTCGCGCTACCGTCGCGCGTTTCCGAAGGCTACTTGGCTGTATCCCAATGGAAACGCGCAACAAAACGGCCCAAAGTAGTACCTGTACCTTTTCAGGCGTGGGCCGTTTTGTAGCGTGTTAGGGACGGAAATACGCCAAGGTGGGAACGAGACCATTGAATACAATGGGATTTATATTTTTTAGCGTTTTGTAGAGCGTTCGTCGAGCGTAGAACGCGCTACAAAACGTTCAGGTGTGAACGAGGGCTTAGACTCCAGGCAGCCTTTGAAATGTTGGATTTGGTTCATTTAAGCTGAGTGAAACTGACACTGAGAGCATGACCTTACATCTGCTACCCATACAGTGTTCATCAAAAGTGCTGTGCTAAGCAGTAGTGGCGTTTACTGTCTGCAGGTATATATTTCCAGACTTTGCCCAAATAACTGCAACCTTTGTCAGAGAGTAATAGTTATTGCATGGAATCATGATGGAGGTGCTCAAGCCAGTCACAATGCCTATAGCTAAAGTATTACCTGCAGTATTGTAATAAAAGCTGGAAGTAAACCCAAGCATTAAAGTAATATTAAACACGTTTTCAATAATGAATCTGTCTCCAACATATATAAATGGCCCAGCAAAGTATTTCTTTACCTTTCTGCCACAGATCCAATCATTAACCAAATTCTGCCCCTTACCTTTGTAACATCTCCAAAATACACCCCTTCCTCACCAATGAAAACATAAAGCTACTCATCCATTCACTGGTTATCTCTCGTCATGACTATTGCAACTCCCTCCTCATTGGCCTACCTCTACACAGGCTATCCCCCTTCAGTCTATCATGAATGCTGCTGCTAGACTCATCCACCTAACCAACCGCTCAGTGTAAGCCAATCCTTCCACTGGCTTCCAATCACCCAAAGGATAAAATTTTAAATATTAACAATCGCAGACATAGCCATCCACAACTCTGCCCCCGGCAGAAGGTGATGGGGGCTACATGTTATTTACCACAATGAATGTTATGTTGTGGTGCCATTCATTTTCAGTTGCATCGTAAGGCACTCACACTACACACTTGCAGTGTTGCAATGCAGTTCCTCTTCCCTCTGCGATTGTTTGGCAGTGAAAGGGAGGGAGATAGATGCTGTGAAGTGTCCTATTGGACTCTTCTCAGCACAATCAATGACACATTATGGGCTGAGATTTTCTCAGGAACTGTAGAAGGCAGCACACACTCTTCAGTATTCACAGGTAAATTGCTTTTTTATTTCTTCATAATATAGTGGCTTTTAAACGTGATATGCGGTGCATTTGACCAGGGGGGCCCTATCAGTTAGGCCACATGGGGCCCCATTATTTCTAATGCGAACCTAGGACATATTCTAGGGACAACTCTGTTGATTCTCTGTGACAGGAACTGAAGAGAAATTTCCCCAATGGTAAACCGACAGCAAAAAAAATAAAAATAATAAACTGGCACAAGATTTACTCTTCCAAAACGCTAAAATAGTTTTGCCTATACATACACATTATGAGACATGTAAGGTACTCGTATATCTGTTTCCTCAAAGGGAAAGTATAGTCTTTGCAGTATTTTTAAAATTTAAAAGAAAAATACGTTATGAAAATAATCTTATCAATGCGTGTTAATTTTTTTAAACCTTGAGGAAGTATTTAGACCTATAATAGTGCAGTCTTACTTATCAGAGGTTTATATTGGCCCCTCTATTCACCTCTTCTTGCTTTGCCTGAAGTGGACTCTGGAGCTGAGACTGAACTGAGGACTGATATTTGCTTTATTATCAACTACCTGACCTCATGCTGATAACATATGCTGCTTCCTAGATCCCAAAGATGAATAACAGTGAGAAATAACAGAGTGGCGTATTAAAGAGGAGCTTTACCTGGGCATAAACAGGTTAAAATTCAACCAGTGTGTGGACCCCTTGGGACCCCTCATTTGAAAAAAGTCAATCTTTGGTTCAAAAAACAAACAGTGACTACAGCTGCAGTCACTGCTCAGGTATATCTGCTTTTTATCATGGATGGGGGACTCAAGAGTCAATTAAAATTAAGTGTATGGCCAGCCTTAGTCATTCTATTTTCAGTCAGGCAGGCATAACCCAAAGGCTTGCATTAAAAAAGCAAGAAGCAGGCCTGCATATGTAATGAGGAAGCATGGCTGCCCATAAGTGTGTGTGTACACATACAGGTGAAACTCGAATAATTACAATATCGTGCAAAAGTTCATTTATTTCACTAATGCAACTTAAAAGGTGAAACTAATATATGAGAGAGACTCATTACATGCAAAGCAAGATAATTCAAGCCGTGATTTGTCATCATTGTGATGATTATGGCTTACAGCTCATGAAAACCCCAAATCCACAATCTCAGAAACTTAGAATATTACATGCAATCAATAAAACAAGGATTGTACATAGAACAATATCGGACCTCTGAAAAGTATAAGCTTGCATATGTACTCAGTACTTGGTTTGGGCCCCTTTTGCAGCAATTACTGCCTCAATGCGGCGTGGCATGGAAGCTATCAGCCTGCGGCACTGCTGAGGTGTTATGGAAGACCAGGATGCTTCAATAGCGGCCTTCAGCTCTTCTGCAGTGTTCGGTCTCATGTCTCTCATCTTTCTCTTGTCAATGCCCCATAGATTCTCTATGGGGTTCAGGTCAGGCAAGTTTGCTGGCAAATCAACCACAGTAATCCCACGGTCATTGAACCAGGTTTTGGTGCTTTTGGCAGTGTGGGCAGGTGCCAAGTCCCGCTGGAAAATGAAGTCAGCATCCCCATAGAGCTTGTCTGTGGAAGGAAGCATAAAGTGGTCCAAAATCTCCTGGTAGACGGCTGCGTTGACCCTGGACTTAATGAAGCACAGTGGACCAACACCAGCAGATGACATGGCTCCCCAAATCAACACAGGCTGTGGAAACTTCACACTGGACTTCAAGCATCTTGCAGTGTGTGCCTCTCCATTCTTCCTCCATACTCTGGGTCCTTGGTTTCCAAATGAGATGCAAAATTTGCTCTCATCAGAAAAGAGGACTTTGGACCACTGAGCAACAGACCAGGTCTGTTTATCTTTAGCCCAGGTAAGCCGCTTCTGACGTTGTTTGTTGTTCAGGAGTGGCTTGACAAGAGGAATACGACATTTGAAGCCCATGTCCAGTCCCCTTC
Source organism: Nanorana parkeri (assembly GCF_000935625.1). NCBI lineage: Eukaryota > Metazoa > Chordata > Amphibia > Anura > Dicroglossidae > Nanorana > Nanorana parkeri. The sequence continues at coordinate 198,743 of NW_017306650.1, read as the reverse complement.
TGTGTGTGGTGGCTCTTGATGCACTGACTCCAGCCTCAGTCCACTCCTTGTGAAAGTCCCCAACACTTTT
>NW_017306650.1:166658-195598 GCF_000935625.1 Nanorana parkeri | reverse complement strand
TATATATATATATATTTGGTATATACTGTATATATTAGCAACTTGGACAATAATAATGTGTACATAATTAGTGTAGCTAACAGAAAGTAATTCATAATAAATGATTTTATTTGTCCTGCTTTATAAGGTATGTCATATGTCTGGGATTTCAGTTTATTTTGGGAGTTATAGGTCACAAAATACAAGGAGTGAAATACAATTTTAGTTTTTGTAGCTCGGAACAATGTTAGAATGCGGTATGGTTTTTCTCCTATCTTTAATAGCCTCCTCGGCACTATATTTTCTCATCATTTTTTTTAGTAAACTTTTTTTATTAAACCCCCATTGGTCGGGAAAGGGTTAAAAGTGTTAGTTTCCTGTAGAATCAGCTGACCCCCTAGCCATTGGCCCTCATATCCTGTTTAAGGGTGGTGCTGTTCCCTTGCAGGATCCTATGGAACCACTGGTTGCTAATAATGGTAATAATGATGCCAATATGCTATATGTCTGTGTCTTTACAAACACATAGGCACAACAAGGCAATCATTTCCCTTCCACCCTGCTCCCACCTTATTCCTTCTTCTAGAAAGTAGATGGATAGGTACTGGAGACTCTGCTGTCCCTTGTGATCTTGGACAGGAAGTTCAGGGAAGCGGAGCTGAGAGGGTTGGAAACATGATTACTGTAAGTGTTTGTAAAAAAAAATGTTTTGCTGGGCAATTTATATTTGTTTGGTATGGATACATTATTGTAAAAACGTTTGAGAGTGTAATAGTACTTTAAACAAATCAACGTATGTGAAGTGTTAAAGGAGAACTATGGGGTCAGTGTTTTTCCCCATAGTTCTCCTTAGGGTAACGGGAGGACACAAACTAGCGTCCTCCCGTTACCCTAAGCTCAGTATACCTCGAGCTACAGCTCGCGGTATACTGAGACGCGGCCGGAGCGGATCCCGACGTAGATGACGGGATCCGCCCAGCTGCGTGAGTGACAGCTGGCTCTGCCTATCTAGAGGCAGAGCCAGCTGTACCCGCCCCCTCCCCCGTCCGTTCCGCCAGTCAGCGCTGGCAGATCGGAGCGGGGAGAGGGGAATCCAGCCCCTCCCCCTGTCACGGCAGAGAGCCGTGACAGGATCGAGAGGCGAGCGAACCCGGTATGTGTTCGCTCACCTCCCGATCTACTGAGCCGACCTGTGACAGTCTCATTGTCACAGGTCGGCTAGAACTATGAGGTGAGTGAAAAGCACTCACCTCATAGTTCTCCTTTAATGCAGACTATGGAGCACAAAACAAGGTTGTTCATAATGTATAAGAATCACATTTTTTTAATTCCATAATTCTGCTAAAAGGAGCACTTACTGTGCGGTTTATGTGATTCATACAATACAAATGAAAATGATTCTGGAGAAGCAGAGCATTTCCTGCCCCATTCATCAGGAACATTGCATTGAATCCCACCAGGATGCATTCAATCACACCAGGAGCTTACTTAAAAATTCCAACTTGTCTTTTATAAGCATAAGATAATGGACAGCAGATCTGACTGATATAGCAACTGCTCAGGAAAAAAACGTCATGGTATAACCAGATAAACAAGTACAGTGTGTTAAGGCAATGTGCAGGTGCTGAGCAGAAACCTATCTGGGGGAACAATAACAACTTTCCAGGAAAGGGGACAGCCATCTTATGCCTATGGGTGTTTTACTATTGTAAATGGGCCCTTAAGAGTTGTACAGTTACTATTTGAGATTGTTTGTGAATAATAGGAGGTGCAGAAAGTGCAATTACTCGAGGGCCCTTAAAATCAGTTGCTGCCTGTATAACTGCTGCTTATATACATACTAAAATTAACTTCTGTGCAGTATGTAGCTGCATTTCTCTATCACATCCCCTTTCTTTCCTTCTGCTTCTTTTTCTGCTTCTTTATATTCACAAACAAATTAAATATATTTTTTTCCCTTTTTAATGCTTTCAGTGTTTTGTTTTTTTCTCATCAAAAATTATAAAGCTAAGCTAACTGCTGTGTAGTATGCACAATATGGTGCTACCTACATCACACTTTAGGCTAGCCATAGAAGTGTAAATTTCTCTTGTTTAGCTCCTCAGGCTGAATGAAAGAAATCATTTGATTCTCCCATCTACACTAAACAGCGTGGATGGAGGAATCTCCACTGTCGACTAATTAATTCAGACAGCCACAGGGCCCTGCAGCTGCCTAAACACTTATAGGATGCAGCCACTCCTCAGCCAACAATTTTTCACCTGGCTCCTTTGATGTTGAAATCGACTTTTGTCATTGGCGATGCCAGGGCCACCCAGGGCTCATATTCCTAATCGGAGCGGCTGTGTAAAAGGAGCCTTAGGGTGGCCACCAAGAGATTTGGATATAATAGTATTTGTGAAGAAGCCCACCACTGCTTGTAGCTGGAGCTGATTCAGTGTCTTAAGACAAACATACTACTTCATAAATGGAATGCTATGACAGTGATTGAAAGCTTACCCTGAGGACAATTTGTTTTCATGTGGGAGTCTGCTGACCATGTTTTCTGTATAGGAGTGGAGTGTTCTCAATGAGTCCAATCTGTTTCCACTGTTTCCTTCACCCAGTGACAGGAAGTAGACAAAGGGTGCAGTGTGTTAGCCAAGGCCTTTATATGCACAGTTGATTTTCACTTTATCATTATTCTTGTATGGAATGATAATTTTAGGGTTAGAAGTTTATTTTTACAATTTATCTAACAACTAGCCTACCAAAATAATGGTTTGATAACATTTATGGCAATATTCACAAGGAGAAACTTAAAGTGACACTAAACTCAGGAGTTAAATCTTACAAATGCATTCCCCTAATTATTAATAAAAATGTATCTTATTTGTGTATCACTCAGCTGTAGATCCTCAAATCTTCTCTGAATTGGTGCTGGCACTGTCCTTCCTTCTGGAGGGTGGCTACTTTTGCACCCCATGGTCCCTGTGTGTTGTAAAGTGGCCACCGCTCCAAGCTCACTCCTGCAAAAGACTATCATTTCAATACAAATTAGTGAACAATACGTGATATTATAGCCCATCACGGGAGCGAGCTTGGAGCGGTGGCTACTTTACAATACACACAGGGACCATGGGGATATTTTAAGATTGCCATTTTTTTAAACATAAGTATTTATATTTTTGTATGTGACAGGTATTAAAGAGATCTTTTCATCATTACAACCAAATGCCTTCCAGGATCACCAGATTGGAAAGAAAAAGCTACCTTGGCACAGCAGCTGCTGTAGAACTACAAATCCAATTTGTGTGCACACGGTGCCCCTAATAAACATACATACCTCAGGGACCTCTACTTATTAGGCGCATATCTCACAGTGGCACGTACACCCATCATGATGTCACTGCAGAGAGTAATACAGCAAGCTAGAGCAGATCACCCTTTTGCTTCTCCTCTCTTTCCACAATCAGAGTGTGGCTGGGATTAGTTAGAGAAACAATAAAAATGAAATTCTAATGATTAACTCTTGCTTACCTAAAGTAAATTTTGCTGGATTGTATGGGGATTTTTTTTTGGAGGTGGTAAAGTGAAATAATAAAATAGAATAAAACACATAAGAACACAACATTTTTAAACTGTACTTTGCAAAAGGGGGAAAATCAAATCTTCACTTTCATAGCTATTTGACATTTCCAGGTGTATGATTTAGTATGCTCCCCACTGGGCACCCTGGTTACTACCACAGACCAGTATATCAGTACTGTATTCTGTAGTCAGGTAAGAGTTGTCAGGGACAACCACAGCCCCTAGAAGAGGTGTATTCAATACTGCCAGATGTGTCAGATAACCATGGCACATGCAGCTCTTATAAGGAGTGATGAGTTGACTTTCCACCTGTTGCAAAGTAAAACGAGTGCTTGATGCAGGGCCTCTTAATTTCACACTGGAGCCACTTAAAGGGGAACTATGGGGTCAGTGTTTTCCCCCATAGTTCTCCTTGGGGTAACGGGAGGACACAAACTAGCGTCCTCCCGTTACCCTAAGCTCAGTATACCGCGAGCTACAGCTCGCGGTATACTGAGACGCCGCACCTGGAGCGGATCCCGACTTAGATGACGGGATCCGCCCAGCTGCGTGAGTGACAGCTGGCTCTGCCTATCTAGAGGCAGAGCCAGCTGTACCCGCCCCCTCCCCCGTCCGTTCCGCCAGTCAGCGCTGGCAGATCGGAGCGGGGAGAGGGGAATCCAGCCCCTCCCCCTGTCACGGCAGAGAGCCGTGACAGGATCGAGAGGTGAGGGAACCCGGTATGTGTTCTCTCACCTCCCGATCTACTGAGCCGACCTGTGACAGTCTCATTGTCACAGGTCGGCTTAGAACTATGAGGTGAGTGGAAATCACTCACCTCAACACCTAATAATTTTTACTCACCCTCATCAACACTGAGAAGGCATCTTTTAATAACACTATACATTGATGACATGGGCTTTTTTTTTTGCACTTACACTAACAAAATTCAAGACCTCCAACAGTATGACAGATAGTGAACTGTCCCTTTTTTCAAATTTGAAGGACCCCTGAGATATATTATCCTTGTCATTTCTTTTATATAGGGCTGCGGAAATTAACGATTAATTCCTCGATTAATCGTTAAAATGTTTGATCGATTAAAATGCTTTTGATCGCTAATGAAAACACTCACCTCTCCGCCGGCTTCCGGGAGTCCCGTCGGAGATCCGATGACGTCACCGGACTCCTCCCCCCTTCCCCAAGTGGCTCCGTCGGCTAACGAAGGGAAGGGGGAGGAGTCCGGCGACGTCAATGTCCGTGACAGCTAACGAAGGGAAGGGGGAGGAGTCAGGTGATGTCACGGACATCAACGTCACCGGACTCCTCCCCCTTCCCTTCGTTAGCCGATTTGGGCCGGTGAGTTTGCCCAAGAAACTTGTTCTGCCCTATCAATTTTTAAATAGGTTATACTTACATGTAAAGGGAACATCACTGTGCAGCCTGCCAATTGACATCGAACCTTTCTTCTACTATCTTCCCAGCTAGTCAGTGTGCCCACAAGTGTGGACCAAACTCCAAGGCATTGGCCTATACACATACAGCACAGCAATGAAGTAAAATGAACTAGGATCACACTAATCCAGCACGTTATTATTCTGAGTTGCCCCACTCAAGCGGCGGCCATATTGAGTGGGGCACATGAGAGTAATAACGTGCTGGATTAGTGTGATCCTAGTTCATTTTATTACTTCATTGCTGTGCTGTATATGTATAGGCCAATGTAGTTGATACACAATCAAATGTGCGTTATAATTAATCGAATAAACATTTTTTTGATTAATCGAACACGAACATTTTTATATATATATTATTATATTGTTTAAAGTAGAACTCTTTTAATGAAATTGTTGCAAAGTTCACAATGATTCAGGTTCCATTTTCCAAGTAATGCATCTATGATAAGGTTGACATAGCTACCTATGCTCTGAACATTGATTACAACATTTTACAATGTTTGAATATGTGGAGCTGAGACAGTCACATGAGTGCAATCAATACTCCCTATTACATTCAGGATCTAGGAGAATAAGTAAACCATTGTTTAGTAGATGATTTCTCTTCAATAGTACTGGGAAAATAAATATATTGTGGTGCTACTTCCACTATGGTATCTAGAACTTCCACGAGGTAGCATCCACATAAACTCTGGGTCATATCAATAATTGTTGCAACTGTGTGTTGAAAGGTTGCATTGCTGCAGTATCAGAATTCAGAGCTAAGAACCATGTCACCAGCACAGCAAAAGTTCTTGATTAGAATTCTGATGGTATACAGTACATGGTTTTGCGGCTTCCCTTTCAGGATGGGGAATACTTTTAGCAATCCTCTGCGAATTTCCTGAATGGCCAGGGTAAGTGGGACAGTCCGTCCTGTGTCTAGATCAGGGTAACATGGTCCGTGCCAGAGCTTAGATCAAGTGCCAGATGGAATAAACGGCTTGTAGAAACATACATGCTTACTGTGGGTCACTGTAACCAGGCAACACATTTTGGGGGAAGCTTCCCCTTTGTCGAGTATAATATGTTTTGTTTTACTTGTCTACTTAAATGCAATGCTTGCTTAAGTAACGGGAGCGTATCTAAATCCAAAAACACAAATTGTATAGATTGCAGCTGTCATGTACTTAGATGTGGTAGCTGCTTTCCTTTTCACGCTAAGACCATTTTCAGAAATGCAGTGTACTTGTCACTTCCTCTTAGCTTAAAACAAGGTAAAGTCACCCCCGCCCCCCCCCCCACGCTGCTTTAAGGACTTACCTTAAATGATGCCTCTTGATCCGATCATCTTCTTCTTTCCAGTAGATTTTAGGAGTTCCTCCAGCGCTGGTGCCGCTCTCTGATCCAGCGCTGGCTGCTGTGTCTTCTGTGTTCGGCAGTGTCTGTCTGCGTGCATTGACTTACACCGTCTCTCCTCTTCTCTCGGCCACTCTACTGCACATGCGCCCACCCCATCGTCCTTCACGGCCACTCAGGAATTTTCAGATCTTCAGATGGGAGCGAGCGGCATAGACAAAGGTAAGTTTCTACCTATTTGGTAACTTTTTTATTTTTGCATATATTTACTGCTTGCTAGCAGAAGATATATGCACCAACAAAAAAAAAATTGTGTTTATTCTAATGTAAATGTATTGTTTTAAGTGCTAGTCCCATTAATCCACCATATAATGGAGATGAACAAAGGCAGGCATGCTTGAAGTCCAGCCAGTGTAATAACCATGGCTCCTTCCACAGTTACGGTAAATAAATGAGTGTAGACGTGAAGGGACAGGAAGTGTGTTATTCCTAGGAATACCATGTAGAAACATACCTGATTCTTGTGATTTAAAGTAACCAGGCAATGTGTTTCGGGTGATGCTCCCCCTTTGTCGGGTCTAATATGCTGTGCTATAGATGTGTGTTATTTCCAAGATTATCATGGTATTTATAAAAATAAATAGATTATAAATATTTAGTTCAAATTAATAACCAGCTATATATGATATAAAAAGGAACACATCTAGAGGTGTAGCTATAACAGAATATGCATATACAAATGCAATAGTTCATTCCACAGCAGAACTGTATTCACATAGGATGTTATATTAATATTGTGTCAAAAGGTGGCGACAGAGTACTTCTATCTGGTCTATTTTAGCTTTTTTACTACACTGCTATATTAGTAAAGAAGAGAGGAGAGATGCCTACAAGATGGTACTGATCTCTGTTAGGGCCCATGCTATCTAGAGAACAGATCCAATATGTCTCATGTTGACATGGTTTGTCAACATATTCACAGGAAGTTAAAAATGACACTCGATTTCTGGCAGAATCAATGGGTGTTTTTTTGTTTTGTTCTTTTTTAGTCAGAAAATGTACTTACACAGCCAACACATCTAAGAAATGCTAATCTGCAACATATTAAACTTCTTTTTTTCGGTTTATACACGTTAGATTGACACTCCACTTTAAAACACCTTTGATACATGAAAAAAAGACTGCCTTTATTTTATCATTCTTTGTTTTGTAATATTTGTTTTAAGAGGAGTTTGTAAATGATGCAAAATGGTATATAAAAATGCTATATGAAGTTGTTTTTATCAATGTCTTTGTACTATTGTGAAATTGTAAAAATAGGAATTTTGTGAACTTACCCTAAAATCCTTTTCTCTGTGTTCATTGAAGGACACAGAGGAGATCTTGATCTCTGTGCTGATAGTTTATACTGCCACCCACAGGAGTAGGAGGCTAGGCACAAAAAAAGATTCATCTCTGGGGGCGGCTCCTGCTGGTGGCCACACCCCCATCCACAGCAGCTCAGTTAGTCACAAAGCAGAAGACCTAAGGCACAAAAAGAATGACAGCCAGCCAGCCAACTAGTATTTTCAGGGAGGTCATCAATGAAAGCCTGCAATTTTCTCTCTGGACATTTTATTTTAAAGAAGTAAAGGGGAGAGTAAAATGTATTCTTCCCAATACTTCGAGCCGGTGTGTGACACTGCAAATGTCACTTGCCGGCTCTATATACTGAGAGTTAAGCGATAATGTAACCACTGATTACTCAGCTGTCTTCTTCCTGCAGATAATAGTGACTGTCAGTCACCCCTCCCTACAGAGACTCCCCCCAGCACTTATTGGAGGGAGAGACAGGGGAGGGAGTGGGCACAGCGGGCTCTGGCTCTAGGGCTCCGAGCTTATCTACATGCATTAGCAAGAAGGACGCATGTATTTTGAAAGCTACATTTCCCAGTTTGCATTGCAGCCACCACTAATGTCATAGAAGGGAATGTTCTGTATTCCCTGTGCTACCTAAATGCCCACTTCCTGTCCATTCAAACCTTGCTTCTCCTGTCACACCCCAGAAAAGAAAGGCATAGTTTTAATCTGATTGCCACCTGAAGGCTGTCCTAAGGACGGAGTCAAAGATGACTATGAGGATATGCATGTTCTCAAAAATGCAATGGACATGAAGATGGATGTGCTCCTTAAGGGAGCATGGGATTCTAGCCTGTTTAATTTGAAGTCTGCCTTAGCTACTACCTGTGTTGCCAGAAATATGGAGTTTTGGCTTCCACAGTGAAAGGCTCACCTGCTTGCGGTTACTCCAAGGGAGCAGTTGTTTGAGCCTTTGCTAATGCTTTTTAAGACGGTGGGTTTCATTGCTGATGCCTCAGCAGAATCTGTTCGTATGTCTGCTTGCTCCTCAGCCGCTATGAGTTCTTTGGCTTAAAACTTGGGATGGAGACGCTGCTTCCAAGCTCGGTTTATGTAATTTACCCTGCTCTGGTGATCAGCTTTTTGGTCCTGAATTGGAAGCTGCTGTGGAGCTGACCGCTGATACAAGAAAGACTGAGACTGGAAGATTGGGAGGTTTCCTTCCACAATAGAGATCAATTTCTTCCAATGCCTTCACCCTGGGAGCAGGGGTACAGGCTGGATTTAGACAATTCCACTCCTCTAGGTTTTTTTTGTGATGGCTCTCCCCAAAGCCAGATAAAGGCCACTGCACTTCGTTTGCTCTTGGGAGATCTAGTAAACCAATAAGTCATTTCTCCTGTACCCAAGGAAAGACAGGGCAGGGGGTTTTGTTCTCATGTTTTTGTAATGAAAAAGCCCCCGAAATTTTGACTGATCTTAAATCTCAGACCCCTGAACACATCCAACATATACAAGAAATTCAGGATGGATTCCATCTTCTCAGTCAAGAATATTCTTTAGCTGCAGGCTTTCATGGCAACCCTGGTCATGAGGGATGTTTACTCACATATCTTCATAAGGGAACCCTCTCAGAAGTACCTAAGATTAGTGGTAAGTCAAATCAGATCAGTAATTCATCACTACCAATTCAGAGCCCTTCCCTTCGGCCTATCTTCAGCTCCCCGTATCTTTTCCAAAGTATTGAGGGAGGCTCTGGCTCTTCTCAGGTTTCGAGTTCCCTATTTAGATGTTTTGCTGATCACAGTTTTGTCCCCTGCCAGCTGGTGAAAGATCTGAAGTTCACCCATATGAATGGTTGCAGGGATTGGGGTGGTTGATTAATGTGTCAGAATTAAACTCAGTTCCCTCTCAGGTGGTGACTTTTCTGGGATATGTCCTGAACACAGTAAAGAAGATTTAACTTTCCGAATAGAAGATTGACGAGATTTGCTACAGTGTTTTCAGCTTCAGTGGAAGTCCGTCAGTTTCCTTAAGATTCATCATTTCACTACTGTGACTGATGATGGTATGCTTCTTTGCTGTTCAATGGGATTGGTTAAATCAGAGACTGCTTAAGAGTTTTCTTCTGTGGTCTGGGATTGGACGCAAAAACCCTAGACACAGTGGTTCATCTTCCTATGAGAGTAAAGCGAAGACTGTGGTGGTTAAGAGTACACAGCTACATTTCGAAGGGTGTTCTATGCACCTTCCTCCAAGAAGCTGACCACAAATGCTAAAGGTTTGGGCTGGGGTGCTCACTTAGAGGGCCTGTTAGCTCTGGGTCAGTAGACCAGGAAGGCAGCACGGGCCTCATCAAATTGGAGGGAGCTGGAGGCTGTTCACAGAGACATTTTCTTTTCAAGATCAGATCAGGGTTCATCACCTGCAGGTACTCTCAGACAATGCCACTACGGTGGCTTACATTAACAAGCAGGGAGATACTGATGCACTCACAAATCCTTGGAATTACAAATTTCTGCTATGCTTTCCCTCCTATTACCAAACGTTCTTCAGAAATTTCTCCAAAAGGATACAAATCTCACTTTGATTGCTCCGTACTGGCCCAAAAGAATGTGGTTTTCTCTTTTTGCTAGCCAGCCTTCCACCCTGGATACTCCCAGACAGGATGAACCTGACCTTGCAGGGTCCGATCCAAATGTTGAATGTTGGTATCTGAAGAGGAGATACTAAAAGGCTAAAGGATTGCCTTCTAAGGTTATTCATACCTTGCTGAATAGCCGTAAACCTGTCACCGAAAGCATTTACAGGAAAGTGGAAAACATTTTATGCCTGGTTAAATGGTAACAACAGATGCGGTGACGTTCCATCTATCTTGGATTTTGTGCAGGACAGAGCGGGTAAGGGTCTTGCCCTTAGCATTCGAAAAATACATGTGGCAGCCCTCAGTGTTTACCTACAGACTTCCCTTTCAGAAAATCTACTCATATGCAGATATTTCAAAGCTCTATCAAAATTGAGGCCAGTAAAGGTTAGAGGCTTTCACAAATGGGACTTGTCACTAGTGTTTCAAGGTTTGACTGGAACCCCTTTTGAGCCCGTCTGAGACCTCTCTTAGGCCTTTCATGCACAAAACATCCCTTTTGGTTGCGCTTACTTCAGCCCGTAGGATCAGCGAGTTTCAGCCGCTCTCCATTAGGGGACCATTTCTTTTCTATCTTTGATGATCGCATTGTATTTAGGACTAACTTTGGGTTTCTTCCCAAGATTACATCTCATTTTCACAAAACACAGGCTATCGTTCTGCCTGCATTCTGTGACAAACCATCCAAAAGCAAAGAAGCTTTTCATTGGTTGGATGTCAAACTCGGCTTATTGACTAACTTGCAAGCCACCAAGAATTTTCAGAAATCCAATCCCTTGTTGGTTCGCTTCAGGGAATTGTACAAGGAAGCAGACTTCTAAATATTCTATTGTCAGGTGAATTCAACTGGCCATTTCTGAAGCTTACCATGCTATGAAGGTTCCTCCACCGCCTTTCATTAATGCGTACTCCTCTAGAGCCTTGGCAGCCTCCTGGGCAGAAAGAGTGGGTGCCACACTGGGACAGATTAGCAAGACTGGCACATGGTCTAATTTCTCCACCTTTATCAGACATTATCACCTGAATCTGCTGTCTAGTTAGGATCAGGCTTTTGGAAGAAAAATCATACTAATCTGGTAAGTTCTTGTTTTTCCTCTCATGGGCTGTCCTGGAAGACTACTGGAAATAGGAGTTACTGGCAAGTCTATTTATTGGACATAGACGTCACACAATCACAAGAGCCAACGTTTCGAGACCACGCAGGGTCTCTTCATCAGGGCATAAAGAGTGACCTTAAAGCATGGTCTCGAAACGTTGGCTCTTGTGATTGTGTGATGTCTATGTCCAATAAATAGACATGTTGGATTATTCTACTGAGTGCTGGCGATTCCTTTTCCTATATTGTGTCTGCACGGTGCGATCAGTGTTCATCACTACAAGCACCATTGTCTTCATAGGCCTTGATTGCTGCAAGGTGTGCGGAGGATTTCCCCTTCTATCCAATAGGCTGCAAACAAGACATGTACATGGCACAGCTCATGTTAACCTTTACTAAATATGCTTTTAATATGGTTACCAACTTCCCTTCCCTTGGCACACAGAGACTCCCCACCTAGAAGTCACCCACTTTAATGCGTTTCTAAAGTGTCTCTACTATTAGGCCCTAAAACGGGGGAAATGCATTAGAGTGAGCAGCTTCAAAAGGTGGGGGGGGTCTCAATGTGCTGACAGTTCTTAGCTTTATGGATTAAGTTGTTGTTGTTGCTGGTAGACTGTGTTGTGTGGCTTCTCCTCTTGAGTTTGCGCAGTGCTTTACAAAATATGGGGAAACAATAGTTGCAACACAAAGGACTCTGCTCATGAAAACGTACAATCTACATCAGTTCCTTCATCAGGCAACAGTGACATGACTATTACCCTATGAAGCCTATGTAGAGCTCGGAAACATCACTGCTGTACCTTTGTGACTAATAATGAAATCCATGAAGGAGCGGATGATGTCCTAGCGATATATATGCTCCTATCTCCAGCAGGGACACAAACTGCAATGGAAACCCTTTAAAGGAGAACTACAGGGGGGAGTGAATTACACCAATTCCCATAGTTGGATTAGACGCATGACATTGCAACTGTCACACGTCGGCTCTATTGATAAGTGAGCGAAAACATGCCGCCACTTGCTCACTTCCCGATCTTCTGCCTGGATAGAATGGTGATGGTCAGGGATTCCCCCCTCCCCTCTGAACCTCCAACATTGACTGGAGGGATAGATGAGGGAGGGGGTGAGCAGAGCCCTCTGTCAATCAGCCAGCGGGGTGAATCTCAACACTATTGTTGGGACCTGTCCCGGCTGCGGCGTTCTCAGCATATAGCGGGCAATAGCCTGCTATATACTGAGTATTAAGTCATGGGAGACTGTTAGTCTATGTCCTCCTGTGGCCCTAAAGAGAATTATGGGATAAAAAAAAAAAAAAAAAAAAAAAAAAAAAAAACAAATACCACATAGTTCTTTAAGTACAGAGGTGAAAGGTTAAAATCTCTGTCCATAAATGTGTTGCCTAAGTCTCCACAGAAGAAAAAAAAAACACCACCCAAAACAAAAAAAAAACTGCTGCAGTTATGCTTTACACAATTGTGTTAAGAATGCACATCATTAATAGCGCCGGTTTTCTTTTTTTAAACATAGAAAACACAAACCCTTTATAAAACATGAACATTTTATTGCTTGAAGAATACAGCATGTGGGGGAGGGGGGACAAAAAAAGTACAGAACTTTTAAAAAGAAAAAAAAAATGTACACAAGGATCCAACTATCACATAACAATCTCAGCAGTGACATTCTTAAAACACTGCACACTGAAAATCAGGTTGTGAAATATTTTTACACTTGAAGGAAAGAGACCGTCTGTTCAAGTAGAAATATCAGGGGCATCCGCACTGCATGGTGAAACTTTTCAGGCTCTGCTAGACAGGACTCTTTGCTTATTAACCCATGCCACACATGCCATTAGAAAACAAAGCATGTATGCCCCACCTTTAGCTGTTGGAGCTCTTACGCAGCATGGTCTAAAACGTATCATCTTCCTTACAATTCATTTTTGTTATCTTGCAGTCTTATGAAAAAGGGAAAAGAAAAAAAAAAAAAAGTTGGATCAAAAGTGACAGTCTGAAATGAGAGTATAACAAATCCGCAGAGGTCAGTCCTGCTTGTGTTTGCCTCTGGGCTCACCTAGATTCTGGTGAATGATACAGATATATTTCATAGTATTCTCCTTGTTTTAAACCTACGCTAATAGCATTAAGCTATCAATAACTTGCCTCCATTTTCTACCATGTTGGGTCCAAGATTTAAAGTAAAATGGTTTAGGCCCTGACGAGTTAGTAAACTGGCAGCAAATACTGACAACAAGTATGCACGGATGCCTACACGCTAATTTATTTCCCTTGTAGAAGAACCCAGCACTCACTGTGTAAACAGCGACTTCCAGTTTAGAAAGCTTAAGCGCTTCTTGTCTGCATTGTGCTACTCTATAATTGGCAAGAGGAATCAAGCTTGCATCGAGGGATGGAAAGGACCTTGAAGTCTGAATTGGAGGCCACCATCCAAAAGCGTCTCAGTTTGGAGGGCCTGTGCCGACAGGTTTTTGTTTGCTTAAAGCAAGTTTGCATTGCCATACAAGTTTTTGTAAATGCAAAGCCTGCTTGAAGCAAGTCAACTGCAGGTCAAATGCACCTGTCAATTAATTCTGAATGACCTCAGAAGCATGTCAAACTGATGTCATTGACACAAGCCCATTGACACAGACCCCTGGGAGTTTCCCCGAGTGCTCTAATAGGGAAACCAAAATAGAGGCATGCACCTCCATGTGCCTTCTGTAAGTTTCTGCTGCAATATACAACCATGTCAGCAAAAGAGGTTGAAATAAAAAAAAAACAAAAAACCTGACAATGCAAAGTTGATGAGACTATAATTTCATAGTTATTAGTCTTGGCTGGTAAAACATGAAACTTTTAGCAGCACCAATATAAATCATGACACAAAGTCCCGGGGATTTCCAGGCCGTATGGAGGAAGCATTAAGCATTTCTTGTAAATGTTGTGCTTTGACTGTGGAGAAGACAAAACAAAGCTAAGAGATGAAGATAAAGGAGATAAAGATATAAAATTTCAAAACAAAAAGAAAAAAAAAAAACAACAGGTAAAGTGTGCAGTATTTACATAAGAGACTCCACTGTCAGCACTTTTATCAAATAAACATGCTCTAGAAACAGCTTATAATACAGATTTTAAACTTTCTTTATGTGGTCATCATGCAACATTTCTTATTATAATTCTCTGCATTAAAAAGAAAGTTTTGTGCATGGGAGTTGCAGCAATTCATTATTCTTCCCCCTCCAAAGGTTCATTTGGTAGCACTTACTTTACGCTGTCCTTTGTATAAAGTAAATAAGAAAAAGGTTGAGGAGACACGATGCAGAGGTTCCGCTTGGATAAAGAAAAACAATGGATGAGCTCTGGATAGGTTTTTAAGATTATCTTTGCAACTAGAAACTCCCAATTTCACCGAGGTACCACCATGCTGTAAAACAGAAAGGGTTCTTTACACTCCCAGGGCTCCAGGCTTTACTTGGATAGAGCATTGCAGTTCAAGATTTCCTTGCCAATAATTTGCTATCCGGATATAAAAAAGAAAAAAGACCAGGAGACCCAGAACTAGTGCAGCTGACTGTTAGGACTTTAATCTTCCGAGCTCTACAAACAGCAGTAGGGCCCTAGTTGACCGTAGGGCTGAAGAAAACACGCATTGTACTACTGTACACAGAGATTCTTGGAGTTCCCTTTTAACCTGGATATACCCTTTAATAAAACCAATGATGATAAATGGCAATTGATGACAGGGTACTAAGGTGTTCCATGTATTAACACTGGTGGAAGAAGCCCCATCTAGGAAACCAGCAATAGGCAGAAAAGGCTATTAAAAAAGAAATGCATCTCTAGGACATGCATGGTTCTACAAAATATAACCATACCCTGCTTACAAACCTGCAGTAAGTCCTGTCAAGTCATATGACAGGGAAATTCCTATGGTAAAATTGCAGTTTGGAGAATGACATTAGACAGTTTAGAGAGAAACTAGATAAAGCACATCCAAGTTTCATGCCAAATACATCCATCTCTACAGCTCTACCCTGTGGAAGAGTTCATCTTCGACTTGCACGGCATACTCTTTACAGCAGAAAAAAGACAAGAAGCAAAATGCTCAGTGTGGCAATTCTCCAAAGGTTGCCTAGCTGCCGAACTACTGCTCCCTGTGCTCCCCTCTGCAGCTGGCCAGATGTAGTTGTTGGCCATACAAACGTCTATAGGAATTTCCCCATCAACAGGCCAGCTACAATGCGGAGCACAGGAGAAAATGTGTACTGGCTCCGCAATGTTTCTTTTTCTTTAATAGGTGGAGCTCTGCAAGTTTTAGGACAAGGAACTCTGGATCAGGAGCATGGAGGTACGTGTAATTCAGACTTACACTCTCTGTGCACCAATCTAGGGATGTAGCCCATCTGCCACATTCCTGATCAACAAGGAACAAGTCTGGTGTTCAGATTTCTTTCTACAGAAAGCATACCTGTAATGAAAACTCAACCCCCTATCACCCTGACCACCAAGCCTCCTTGTAATATAAAAATAACCCCCTAATGCTTACCTTTGTAATGGACTCCCACTGCAGCTGGTCACACAAACATATAGCGTTTGGTTACGTGGTCTCATCTGGAGAGGTTTCTAGACTGACATTCAGGCAGTATTAGGCAATCAGCAGCTCTGCCTGAGAACAACGGTGCAAGGTGATCAAGCCTGACTGAGGTTGTGTTTTCACTATAGGTCCATTGTAATGCCCTCACCCAACACTGTCCAATGCAGAAGCAATTATGCTTATGTTCATATTCTAAACTGCAGTAGAAAAAGTATAGTTGGAATCTGCCAGGTCACCATAGGCAATAACTTCATCCAGGTCATTTACACCTTGACTAGCAGCCTTATTCAACAAACAGTGCAAGGTGGAAAACAAAGTGCAGAGTACAACTCCTTATAGAAACCAATAAAATTCACTGAATTTAGACCGCAAGATTCTGATTTCCAACTATGTACACTGTACTTTGCACTCTGGTCCTCACATTTGTTCCTTGTACAGGTTATGAAACGCATTGAGCTCCAACAAGAAGATAAGAATAAGGGGAACAGTACAGTTCTGCGATCATAGTTTATCCATAAATCCAGCAGACTCCATAGACCCAATCATCAATGGGTACTATGGTGAAATGGTGGATGGTGACACCACAACATAATACCCGATACAAGATATCACTAGCACACCATATTTAGATGAATAGACAGGACACTTTAGTGTCACCAACAGGAAGTGATGTTTCAATGCCACTAGGGACCTCTTCCTTGTCAGCTCACTGAGGAAAAAGTCCTTAGTGGCCTTGAAACACCATTTCTTGTTGGTGACAATAAAGTGACCTATCTATTCATCTAAATATGGTGTGCTGGGGATTTCTTAGATTGGCATCTTAGTTTTGATTCCCACAGCGCTATGACTACTGGATGGAGCAGAGGATCAATCTAGTGGCCATAATGCAGTGCAAATCTAAAACCAAGACATTTGCAGAGCGAACATGTTATAAATACATCCCTTAGAGAGCAGGGGAAGGCAAACGTCGGCCCTCCAGCTGTGGTGCACCACAAAGCCCATTAGGCACTGCAAGACACGGAGCCACATGACTCCCAGAGGCAGATGCATCATGGGATTTGTAGTTTAACGTCAGCTGGAGGGCCAGGGTGTGCCTTCCCCTGCCTTAGAGTAACATCTGCATCGGTACGTATTGTTTCACAAAAAACACTAACCCAAATTAGGACTTCAAAACTTAAGCACACCGGCAAGTTTCTTAACAATAATGTTGGCCCAGAAACACCTTCCGAAACTCCTCAGTGCAAATCACTGACGCTATGTCGATTCATTAAGTCATGGACATGGACATTTTAAAAACCAAAGTTAACTGTAAATGTATATCCTAAAAGATGATCTGTGCCGACCCAACAGGACAGCAAGTAGGCATTTCTCTACAATTGCTCGGGACACGTTCCTGAACATACACACAGCAGGGCTTACACTTCCTCATACAACATTTTCCTTTGTTTCCCCTTGTAAAATGTAGTACTCTGCTACAACATGTAAGTTCAGGCTATTAAAACAAGACGCATACAAGAGATAACTGCAGCACATGATTCAGTATGGGCAAATATAGAAATCAGACAGGGTGCTTGCACCGCTATGCACCCAAACTTGCACATTACACATAAACACCGCCGACCTTTCATATATGCCTTATTCCATCATCGTATTCCTTCCAGACCAATAAATGTCCCCAACCCTCCCCCAAAATTAAAAAAAACCTCCTAAGATTGTTTTTGTTTTTTTTCTTTCTTTTTTTTGGTTTTTAAGTTTAGTTAAAAGGGAAATGCAAATAGGTTTTTAGAGCTTCTGTATAAATCTCGCTATTTAATAAAGTTGTAGTTTGGTTTAACACTGCTTATTGATCAAGTAAATGACTCATTGCTAATATAAAATTTCATAAAGACCATTAAAAATTCTCTACTGATATGATACTGAACCTTAAGTGTGTCGACAGTTCAAAAAGGGGTTTTGTACATGTATAGGGTATATAGGAGCAGAGACTTTACAGACATCCCTAGAATACCAATTGACCAGTCCACAATAGACACATAAAAAAAAAATTCCAGGTAAGCGTTTGTTTTGTTTTTTGCTTTCTTTTCCATGGATTTCTTTGTGCAGGCAAAAAAACGATTCAGGAGGATAGAAAACGCAACTGGGAAGATTCAGATATCATCTTCCTCCTCATCCTGTGAGGAGCCTGCCTGGTTGCTTGCACTGGCTGAGGCGGCTGCCAGTTGTGCCTGCTGTGCTGCTTGCTGCATCTGTAGCCATTCCTGTTGGGCTAATTCTGCTTGTTGCTGTCTGGCCTGGAAGAAAACGGAATACAGTTTTAGAAATGGCAGCTACAAGAAAAAAAAAAACAGACAGTAACATGCAACAGTTTTAATTGGTCTTCCTGGGATAAAGCGTTCTGTTTAAACGGGGGTTAGTTCACTTTTTATCAGGGGTCTAAACAGACCCCTGATATTTCCCTTTTAAAATAGAAAAAGAGATTGAGAACACAGAGTCCTCAATCTTTTTTTCTGCAGCATCGGGTTATAAATGAACAGGAATCCTCTATGAGCCAGGGGTGTGGAAATTTAAAAAAAATAACTACTTGTCCAAGGGCTAAATCGGGGGCCGAATCTACTTGTCCCTCATGACAATCTACTTGTCCCAATACAAAAAAATAGTTTTAATCAAAACTAGGGATGCACCGATATAGGTTTTGGGTATCGAGCACGAGCAATGATTCTGTTTGCCCGGGAAGCCTGCTCCATGCCATCAGGAAGCTGGGCAGCAGGTAATTAATTACCTGCTACCCAACTTCCTGATTGTCAGGGAAGCCGGCTTGATCGTGATTGGCCAGGAAACCGGCTTCCCAGCCAAATCAGCATCGAGCCAGCCAATCAGGAAACCGGGGTGGGTCATTAGTCGCTGCCCCGCTTCCTGATTGCACGGGAAGCTGGCTCCATGTTCACCTGCGGCACTGCCGGTCAGAGGAAATCTTCCGCTAACCAGAAGTTACAGTATTGGGGAAGATACCGGAGCATTTGGGCGAGTACAAGTACTTGCCCAAATATTCTGTATTGGTGCATCCCTAATCAAAACTGTATTTGACTGTGCCAAATACTGCTTCTCATTGGTCAGCGTGGACACCTGACCACGCTGACCAATGAGTGCTTGCAATTTGCCTTCAAAATGCATAGGGCTGGACTGTACAGGCGGAGGGTAAGGACTGTTCACTGAATAGTAAGTATAGCCGGGGGGTTCTGGGAGAGGCCGGGCCAGATTTGATTGGGTAATTCAATTTCCCATATTACTTGGGAAAGTGAGCAGGTCGGCTCTATAGATCAGGAAGTGAGGGAACACATACCGTCGCTCGCTTCTGATCCTGTCCCTGCAGAGAGCCGTAATTGTCACTCGCGGCTCCCTGCAGGGATTCTCCCCGCTCCGATCCTCCAGCGCTGACTGGAGGAACGAACGGGGGAGGGGCGGGTACAGCTGGCTCTGCCTCTAGATAGGCAGAGCCAGCTGTCAAATCATGCAGCTGGGTGGATCTCGACAGTAATGTATTGTTGCTCAGTATATAGTGAGCTGTGCTCGCTGTATACTGAGCTTTGGGTCACGGGAGGACGCTAGTTTATGTCCTCCAGTAACCCTTAGGGGAACTATGGTGAAAAACACTGAATCCATAGTTCTCCTTTAATGCACATTGTGCGTGAAGGAGAGTTCTGCTGCTTGGCTACCACAATATGGCACATTGTGGAATGGCGGCAGCACTCAACGCACACACACAATGTCCTATGCATGCATTTATTTGCATGTCTATTATTTTTTCTCCCACTTAATTTTATTCCTATCACATAGGGCTTAAAAACTCCTGTGTGATAGTTTGGAGGCAACAGGTTCTCTCTATGGAACCTGCAACCCCAACACAGAACTGATGTTCTGTGCAGTTCCTGATGGCTGAGACAGGTGGCGCTGTGATCACAGCGCCACGGTCTCAGTGATTACACAGAGCAGGCGAAGAACATCCATTCTTCGGGCTCTATGGTGAGCTTGTGTGCCGTGGTCACGGCAGCGGTGACCGGACACAATAGCCGCCGTTCCTTTCATACAAGTAGTCTAATTAGATCACTTGTATAAAAACGAGCGGCGGCCCCACGCTGTACATTTAGCTCTGCTTGTCTGGACTAGGGCTAAATGTAAAAAAGAACTACTCGCCTGGCGCCCAAAAACTGCATGTCCCGGGCGTCGGGCGATAGGAATTCCACACCCCTGATGAGTGTTCCTGTTCATTCATAACATGAGGACAGAGTACGTTTACTATATCCTCAATCATGAATGAACAGTAGATCACTTCCCATTCATTCATAATTGAGGACACAGTAACCATACTTTGTCCTCAATTATTTACAAACACTCAGCAATCACTTACTGCTTGTACCCACTTTCCTTCCTGACATGCTGTCACAGGAGGCTGAGCGAGCGGGAGGAGAGCTCCTTCTCCTGTGACAGCCTTGCTGGATACCTGCAGGCTCCGACGCTGGGGAGAGACGCGGTGCTGGAGGGTGGGTAGCGCAGCTGCCGGGGTGTTCCGACGTCCCTTGGTGTTGTCACCTGCCTGCTCGAAGGGAGGGTCCGGAGGGGAGGCGGATGCACGCTGGGGCCTCCTAACGGTCCGGTGTGTATGTGTCCAGAGGCTCGTTCAGCTCTGACACTTCGGCTTGAAAAAGGCACAGCCTTCGAAACGCGTCACCAGCACGAACCCAGGACCCACTGAGTGTTCCAAACACTCCATCTCCTCACCGAGCCTACATCCCTCGTTTTTGGGGCTCTGCCCCCTCCCCATCACAACACCGGCATCGAAAGCCGACAGCCTCTGGACACATACACGCCGGACCGTTAGGAGGCCCCAGCGTGCATCCCCCTCCGCCTCCCCTCTGGACCCTCCCTTCGAGCAGGCAGGTGACAACACCAAGGGACGTCGGAACACCCCGGCAGCCGCGCTACCTACCCTCCAGCACCGCGTCTCTCAAACGTCGGAGCCTGCAGCTATCCAGCAAGACAGCCACTCGAGAACACATTCAGGAGGATCATCCCACAGCCCTGTACCCAGGCATTACAGGAGCCCATCACCGTCGTTGAGAGCCAGCCTTCACTTTCCTCGCGGTGAGTTACAGAATCTCCTTCTTTTCTTGCTCACCCACCTCATCTCACCTTGCTTTATTTGTGTTTACCTCTGCTCTATCTGGTTGGACCACCACATCACCCATCCTAAGAGGGACCGCCTCCCGCAACTGCTTCATTCCATCGCACGGCCGTCCTAAAAGCAAATGATCTACCCACCTAGGTGAGTACATCACTTATCCCTCTCTTCAGACCTCGCCACATTTATTGCGCAAGGTAGTGGCGCTTCCGTTCTCCAATTTTTGTTTCCTTTAGTACACCTGTTGGACACCACTGTCCGAACACCACGGAAGCTGCACACCCACAGAGCAATAAAGACGCTTCTATTTTTCTACAAAAATAAACCCCCTACCCACCCCCTGATTGGCCAGGAAGCCGGCTTTATGTCCCCTCGTCACCTGGTGACGAGGGAGCACGGAGCCAGCTTCCAGGCCAATCGGGAAGCCAGGCGCCCCGTAATGACTCACTGTCCGGCTTCCTGATTGGTCGAGAAGCTGGCCAAGCAGGAAGCCGGACAGTGAGCCATTACCCACCCCTGGCTTCCTGATGGCGCAGAAAGCCATCTCCATGCTTCCTCGTCACCAGGTGACGAGGAAGCATGGAGACGGCTTCCCTGCTAATCGGGAAGCCGGATGGCGAGTCATTACATGCCGCCTGGCTTCCTTAATGGGACTGCTGGTATCGTCAAGTACCGGAAAAAAAAATATCGGTTCTCATACTCTGTATCAATAACTGTATTAAAAAAACGGTATCGGTGCACCCCTATCATTTACCATCTTAGCACTGGCAAGCTTTAAATCCAAATATTTTTTTGCCATGAGTGACACAGTTTATAGGCATATTACATAAACACAAAACAGGTAGACAATAGCCCACTCATTTCCAGTGTGCTCCATTTTAGTGGCCGCACTACTACAACACAGGCTGCTTACTTTTGCAAACAATTCTTGCTGCTGCCTTAGAAGTTCTTCTTCAGGAATGCCAAGGTTTTCTAGACGTGAACTGGCCTTTCTTCTTTTTAACGCTACTGTTTTGCACTCTTGCAGGACTTCTTTTACTTCACCGATATAGGAACCAAATCCCAAACTTTCTAGTGCTAGGAGAGAAAGAAAAGGAGGAGAGGGGAAAAAAAAAAGTGTTATAACAGCTGAATTTCTCTATTCCTAAAGCTGATCTCCATGCAGATACTATAAAACACCAATGAATGCAGTTATGTTTTCATTAGAATGTATTATTTAAGTATATGTTCAGCCAAAACGTACAGATTTTCCCCCAACTCGTATCTGGAGAGACCATGGTCATCAGAACAGGAAGTGAGGGAAAATCTTTCCGTATAGCAGTTAAACATGACAGTTGATTTCTCACTCTAGACATACTATACATAGAGGGGTGCAGAATTCCTATCGCCCGACACCTGGGACATGCAGTTCCGGGCATCGGCATGTCGTTTTGTTTCTACATTTAGCCTTGCTTCGGTCAAGCTCAAACACAGAAGATCAGAACTGTGTTGGAGGGCAGGTTCCGTAAAGAGAACCTTTCACCTCCAAACTATCACATAGGGGCTTGTAAGCAACTGTGTAATAGCAATAAAATTAAGTGAAAAACATATAAAAGTGAAAAAAGTACAAAATAAAAAAAATATATACAAATTTTTTAAAAAAGTGGTAAAAATAGTAAAACATAAAAAATAAAAAATTAAAACCAACCCTGCCACCCCCACCATTTGCTTGTAAATAAACGAACGCACGCATAGGACAGTGTGTGTGTGTGTGTGTGTGTGTGTGTGCGTGCGTTGAGTGTTGCCCCCCATTCCACTGTGTGCCATATTGTGGTAGCCAGGTAGCTGAACTCTCTTACACGCACAATGTGCATTAAAGGGTAAGTCTACTTTCCCAGGTAATTTGGGAAAATGGAATTAACCGCACAAATCTGGCCCCGTCTCCTCGGATGCCGGTGTATCCACTGTCGGCCAGCCATAACCCAGCGCAGGTTGGCGATCGCAGTCCGGATAGAACCGCCATTTGGTCCGTGTCCAGACTGCAGTCCACCAGTTAGTGACCCTTGATATAGGCTGTGCTGGGGGCCTATATACTACACCAAATAAAAGGAAAGATCCCGCTCTGGTTTTTGGGCAGAACCGGAGGGTTTTAAGTATTTCAATATTTTTTTGAATCAATGTTAGTTTTACGCTATTCTTGACATAAAAGTCCCCTCTGTCTATACTATGAAGTGTATACCCTGATATTATTTCTCAGTCATTTGAATCCCTGAGCCATGTCTCTGTAATGGCATCAAAGTTAACCCCAGACATAAGAGCTGTCAGTTCACAAAGCCTGCTATTTAAATTCCTAGGATTAGTGCATGGGACATGACAAACGCTGCTATTTACTATTGAATTTTTAGTACCAGAATCTTAAACTGCAGTAACCACATCAGCCAAGTCCTTAGAAACACAAATCCTCACATTTGATTTAATCTTTTGTCAGAAATCTCCATTTCTCAGTTTAACTGCATGTCCCAAAAAAAAACAACACATTCAATACTACGTAGCTCAGTACCCCTGTGTGAGGGATGAGAACCATCTCATGGTACAGCACAATGTCAGACTACCTGCTAGCATCATGACCAACATAACCAAAACCTTCAGCTTTCCAACATCCCTTTAACCACACATTGCACTACCAAAGACTTTCCTTTTTTGTGCATATAGACATGTAAGGCCTCTGAAAATGTAAGGGTGCAACCTACAATGCCAAGATCCTGGCCCGAAAAGCACACCATTATGGAAGAAATCATTATTGTCATGATGTACAACATCAACACTGCACTCTTGACAATATTTTAAATGTTCCTCTGGACAGTAGCACCAGGTATCACCCACCTTCTTCTGACACTTCCACACATTCTCCTAAAGCAGCACCTTTTAGGAACCTCATCCACGACACATGCCTGGCTTGTAACATTGGATACACAATTTCCTTTTTGCAAAGCAATTTCCGTTCTTAGACACCTCCATTCTAAGACAAGAAGAGTTGCCAATGTCAGAAACAGCTATGTTTGTAACCTTTGAATCATCTAGTTAAAAGTTACAATAATGACGCACAAAAAGCTACACGTTTATGGTCCGCAGACCAGATAAGCAATGTCACCACGTAGCCTGTGAGGGTCGGTGCACACCTAGGCGACACCTCAACATGCGCCAATCGTGCACGATTGCCGCACGGTCAGGAGTCGCCTAGGTGTGCACCGATCGTGCTGTGGGTGCCATTATTTTCTAATGGCACCGCAGTCGCGCCGGGCAGATTGCGCGGTTTCCCGCTGCGATTCCTCTCCTGCTTCAAACACTATTGCGGCTATTACAACACACACCAATACAGTGCACAAACAATTTTTAACATAAGTCGCTTATTTACAGTGATGCGTTTTTTACCGTTTCGCAAAAAGGCGCAATTTAAAACTTACAAATCTTTTTTATTTATTAACTCAATATAGTTTTATCTTTTAGATTTAGTTGGAAAAAAATTTTGTGCACCGATACTGATTTTAGTGTTCTTTTATCTATTTAATTGTATCCAGCTGAGGTGTAAAGCGTTCGGGGGATTGGCAGCAAAAGGGTTAAGGTAGTGTTAAACTCTCAAACTTTTTTTCCAAGAATGAATCCCGATGTAATATACATTGCCCTGCACAGTATTATTTCCATTTTTGTCCAAACACTTACATTTATCATGTTTCTGAACATCTGCCTCCAACTCTCTCAGCTCGGCTTCCCTGAATGTCCTGTCCAGTACAAGATCATAAGGGACAGATCAGTCTCCACCAGCCATCCATCTACTAGCCTGGAGGAGGGAAAAAGGAAGAAGGAGGAGCGGGGTGAGGGGAGGGGATTGCCCTACTGTGTCTGTATTTGTAGAGGCGCACACACAGCTTACTAGCACACAAAGGTGGCTCCATAGGACTCTGCAAGGGAACGGAGTCACCCTAAAACAGGATAGAAGGACTAGCTGATTCTGCAGGAAGCTAAAATGTTTATACATCAAGAAGCAGCATCCATTGTAAGTCATTTATTCAGCATTTAAAATATTTTGACATTAATATCACTTTAAAAAGGAGAAGTATGAGGTAAGTATGAGGTAAGTATGAGGTAAGTATGAGGTAAGTATGAGGTAAGTGAATTCCACTCATCCTCATAGTTTGAGCCGATGTGTGATAATGAAACTGTCATAGGTCGGCTCTATAGGTAGGGAAATGAGCAAAAACATACTGCCGCTTACTCACTTTCACGATCATCTTCCTGCAGAGAATAGTAACTGTCAGTCACTGACCCCCGCAGGGATTTCCCCCCCCTCCCTGATCCTCCATCGTTGACTGGAGGGACAGGGCATAGCTGGCTCTGCCTCTAGATAGGCAGAGCCCACTGTCAATCATCCAGCTGGGTGGATCTCGACAGCATTTTCGGGATTTGCCCGGCTGCGGCGCTCTCAGCATATAGCAGGCAAAAGCCCACAATATACTAAGCTTTGGGTCATGGGAGAATATAGGGGAGGACGCAAGTATATGTCCTCCCGTGACCTCAAGTAGAACTATGGAAAAAAAACATTGCCCCATAGTTCTCTTTTAAAGGCAACGTCTTTGTACTGAGAAAACTCTATTTACCTGGAATTAAATTGGAAAAAGAAAAAATATCAAGCAGCTTTAAGATCTTTACTTTGGCTTCATTCTGTACAGAATAGTTGAACATGGAAGTTTGGTGACCAAGCTGAACATCAAATTGCGTGAAAGCTGGAGGAGCGGTCGTATGATGAATACATGCACCCTCAGGTAAAGGCATCCCATGGGCATGCACCCTCAGGTAAAGGCATCCCATGGGCATGCACCCTCAGGTAAAGGCATCCCATGGGCATGCACCCTCAGGTAAAGGCATCCCATGGGCATGCACCCTCAGGTAAAGGCATCCCATGGGCATGCACCCTCAGGTAAAGGCATCCTATGGCCATGCACCCTCAGGTAAAGGCATCCTATGGCCATGCACCCTCAGGTAAAGGCATCCTATGGCCATGCACCCTCAGGTAAAGGCATCCCATGGGCATGCACCCTCAGGTAAAGGCATCCCATGGGCATGCACCCTCAGGTAAAGGCATCCTATGGCCATGCACCCTCAGGTAAAGGCATCCTATGGCCATGCACCCTCAGGTAAAGGCATCCCATGGGCATGCACCCTCAGGTAAAGGCATCCCATGGGCATGCACCCTTAGGTAAAGGCATCCTATCCTAATGCAGATGACAGATCAGCCATCTGCATTCTTATCAGGTTTTCCTTCCCTACAGTTCTGCTTTAAATAATTACAAAGACTTTATGTCCAATGAAAGCTATAAAACTACACAACAACCCAACTAATAGTATGTCTTTACTCGAAGGCCTTTCACACACTCCGATCAAGAGGGAATCCGTGCACGGATCCTCTGCTGATCAGAATGTCCGTGGTGACATCCGTGCCCACCCAGTTTTTTCCCCTCTATCTTGCGATGGAAAACTTAAATTACAGAACCCATGTTGGTCTACGGGGAATCGGATGTAAAGGGACTTGTGTCCGTTTACATCAGGTTCCCTATAATCCGGCACAGAGTGAAACAAAACTCTGATCCATCTGGTTTTTTGGACTGGCCAGAGCTGGGGGTAACCAAATGTAAATGGGCACCCGTCAATTTAGATTTGGCTGCCCACGGAATAACATCGGGCTTCCGGTGAAATCCTTCTGAAAAACTGACAGACGGACCTGATCGGAAAGCCTGTGTGAAAGGGGCACATATTCCTAACAAGATCATTTATTAACCAGCAAAAAAAAAAAAAAGAGAGTTTACCATGTGTCCTTTACTCTAAAGGAGGAGCACATATTAATAACAAAATCAATTACTAAAAACAAATATGTTTCATAAGTATGATCTCCTTCACAACACAAAGAAAGGAGAGCAGATCATAATTATTTCAATCTGTTTATTGTTATGGATCCGAATGTTAACAAGCGGAGAGACTTGACAGATGAGGAGCCTCCAGCAAGCATCCATATGGAATACAATGTCACAGTTCTCCCATGAGAGCAGCACTGCTGAACCCACACCTGCTGCCATTCCCCGTCATGTTTAATTATGTATTGTGTGAGCTCTACACTGACAAACCTTCCTTTATGGGAGAGAAAGAAAAAAAAAACCAGCTTCGGCTTTCACCAGATGTGCCACAGTCAAATGAGGAGCACTCTGTACATACTATGATCCTGAATGCTACGCTCCCCTGTACTCCACTCGCTGTGCATTTCTGGACATGTGTGACTAGGACTGGTCACGTTTCAATATTTTGTTTACATCATTGAAATAGGGAGAAAAAAAAAAGAATTAGGAGTACAAAAACTTCTAAAACCCAAAAGAACACGATAGGTTCCATTCAGCAAGCTGGGTGACTGGTTAACTATGTTCATTATTTTTATCTCATGAGAAATTTCTCATCAAAAATTTTCAACTCATGAATATTTGGTGTGCAGTCATCTAAAAAAATGGTTCTTTAAGAAATCCAGGATTTATTAAAATTAACCTTTGCAAGGAGGGGAGGGAATTGACCCCAATATGCGACACGATGGACAAACCCAATTGTCCTTTACCAAGGGAATACATATAGTCAACACTAAGGGTTTTACTCTTCATTTTCTATTCGTACAGCTTTTGCTGAGGTTTCATATGTATCGTAAGCCAACAAGTATTCTGTGATCGAAAATGTTGCAGAAATCTGTTGCTTTATTGCACTGCAACGTGCCGTCAGCTAAACGCTGGCCATGTATTTGCCAATATTGTTGGTAAACTGACTATTAGCTTCAACCACAGCACCTGCCACCAATGGTTTCATTTCCCAGTTAGGGACCAGGGCCTCATGCACGCTGCAATCAAAGCTAGGGCTGAGGATTCCGGTGGCAAGAACCTGCACACTTTCGCAGCAGGAATCCCAGCTGGGTCCATACGGATGTGGCCGTTGTGCCTGTTCAAGTGAAAGACAGGCTGACAGCGGCCGCATCTGTCCGCATGTAATCGTACATTGAACGATTACATGTGGAGCAGGATAGATGCTTGTCCCTGGATGCAATCTGTCTGTGTCCAGGGACAAGCATCTATCCTAACCCACCGGTAATTGTACCATTTATGATTACATATGGACAGGTGTGGCCAATGTCAGCCTGTCAGTCACAGCGACTGCATTTGTATCTGTACAGACCCACCTGGGATTCCTGCGGCATGAATCTGCAGGTTCCTATGGCAGGAATTCCCAGACACGCCTAAAAGGCCTAAATGATGGAAAATGGCATGGAATACCTGTCAACCACAATGTACCATCTTGCCACATTATGCAAAGTCTGGGGAATGCCGGGTCCAGCTTCCTCAGAATGCACATCCACCTCCCATCTGACAAAGTCTGCAAGTAATGATCACTGCTATGACCAGCTGCTTTCATTAAACACTATTCCACCATCAATGAGAGTGTCTTCAGGTGGCCATACACCTTACAACCATCGCAAGACTTTTGTCTTGCGATGGTTGTAAGCTAATTAAAAGCTTGTACGCTCTGCCCAACTTGGGCAGGCAGATCGTACTTGTGATTATTGAATGACTGCAATGCTGAACGAGGAGTGTGCACTTGCGCACACCGGCCCGTTCGGCATTTGTCTCCCGAGCATGTCACAAACCGAGGGTTTTAAAACATGCTGGTTAGACAAAAGACGTGCGACCGCACAGTAGAAACAGTTGCACG
>NW_017306650.1:152931-166615 GCF_000935625.1 Nanorana parkeri | reverse complement strand
CTTAAGTCCCTGTTCACACAAAAGTGTCATCATTTTTGTGCATTTGTACGCATGGGTTCAGTTAGTTTTTTTTGCACATGAAGACAAGCGTTTTGACTGGCAGCTTAAGAAAACATTGCAGTCAATGGACAAACGCACGTACAAACATGCTTCTGTTGCACATTTACTAGTGTTTCCATTAAAGTCTATGGAGAAAAACAAGCTACAAACTGCCAAAAGAGGTACTGTATTTACTGGCGTATAAAGGTGCCCATACACCTTACGACCATCGCAAGACTTTTGTCTTGCGATGGTCGTATGCTTCTTGAAAGCCCGTACGATCTGCTCACCTTGGACGGGCAGATCGTACTTGCGATCATCGAAAGCCCGCCCTGCTGAGGGGCGGGCTTCCGATGACGGCAATGCAGAACGGGCAGTGTGCGCGTGCGCACACCGGCCCGTTCCGCAGCTACCGGGCGAGCAGGCTAGGAACCCGCCGAGAATCGTACGATTCTCGGCGGGTTTTCGAACATGTTGGCTCGACAAAAGACGTGCGACCGTACAGTAGAAACGATCGCACGTCTGAGTTCACACTGCTCGATTCGCGTACGATCGCGGGATTTCGCCCGATTCTCGTACGAGAATCGAGCAGTGTATGGGCACCTTAAGACTACTTTTTATACTTAAAAACATCCCCCGAAAATCGGGGGTCGTCTTATACGCGGGGTATACAATGTATACCTTTAGTTTGTTTGGGCCAAGCTGGCCCACAACGAACAACCCTAATCTGTCAGCCCGCTGGATATGCGTTAATACTGTATGTACGGTAGCTTCGGCTACATACAGTAGCTGAGCCAATCACAGCGAGCGATGTACACAACCTCTGCCAATCCAAGCAGGCTTTGTATTCATTAATACAATACATTGCTCGCCGTGATTGGCTCAGCGCGGTATACTGTATGTAGCTGAAGCTACCGTACATACAGTATTACCGCACATCCATCCATGATGTTTTTAAATGGTGTTGCCTCGGAAGTGGGGTAGTCTTATATGACGAGTAAAGCCCAAAACCTATGTTTTAAGTGGAAAATTAGGGGGTCGTCTTATACACCCAGTCGCCTTATACGCCGGCAAATACAGTACTTTTTTTTCTGTGTTTGGCATTTTGCTCCTCAGGTGTCATTGGCCATTGAAAATCATAGGATTTCTTGTGTTGGGCGTTTGGAAATGCTTTATGTACTGCTCAAAAATGCCTAGGTGTTAACCAGGCCTTAGACTCAGTTACCAGGCCTAGCAATGCCTAAGGACAAGTCAGGCTGGTTGTCAAAGGACTCTTTAGTCACCACGATGACAGGGTCTTGTTCAGTTCTGCCTTAACTATTCAACCCAATTCTGCCACTGACTATTCACGACGTGTTTTCTGAAAGCCCACCATTCAAACAAGGTGTACTTACTGATTGGCACTCCCTCCCCGTTCTGCTGGAGTTCTCACTCTTGCTCTATCAGAACAGGGATTCTTTGTATGGGAGAGCATATGACCTCTCCTGTACAACCATGCTCAGGCATGAGTGGCCAATTGCCACTGGAGCTTACCCAGGTGGTCTCCAGCAGCAGGGAGGCAGCATGAACCCATCAATATACAGAACCTTGCCAGGGTGTGGGCTATCAGAGGACACCCTGATGGTCAAGAGACAGTTTCTCTTAAATCCATAAAATATAGTCCTTAACCTCAAAGCACTCCTAACCTAAACCTAATCCTGAATTCTAATATTATAAACTTTAAAACAGAAATCACGACTATGGTGATTTTCACCTAGAGTTCCATTTCAATGGGAATAGACAGTGGAAGGTGGTCGGATGTGCAGGCACACCCCTACTAGCCACTGAAATCTCCATCTTCCAGCCAGATCCTAAACAAAAGTAGTCATGTCACACAACTGTCCATGTCTACCCTATGGAAAGGCCAGGAGCGGTGCATTACAGGTGTTCAGATGAAGAAAAAAGATGATCAAAAGATGTCTACAGGTCACAATAGGCTACAATGATAAATGTCAACAAAGTCTCTCCTTTTCTGGGTCATAAGTAATAATAAAAAGGTCATAAAGGTCAATAATAATAATAAAGTAATAAAAGGTCATAAAGTTTCCCATTAGGATTTGCAGAAGGGTAATTGTAACAAATGTAACAGTATGCAGAATAGGTCAGACCGCCTACCAGTATTTAAAGTGTTAATCATAGCTACTAGTGTGTTAAACAAACACAGAACAGATAGTGAAAATACAAAAAAGAGTTTCCCTTGCTAAACGCAGAGATCGAAACCAGACAGATTTTCACTAGTGAAAACTTTCACAATCTACCAAAACTTCTGAAACTGCTGCATTGGTTTCCCGAGAATAAACATTTACATCATTCAGTTTCTGAATTATCATATGACTCAAATGACTAAAAGGTTTTAACACAAGGCAACCCATTTACACAGGTTAGCCATTGTGGTAAATGAAGTTAGCTCCCATCACGGCATTGCTCCGATATGCACTGCCCATCTTTATGATGCATACGAGTATGCACACCCGCACGGACGTGCAGCTTGGGTGAGCGTAGGGTGGCGTACGGCCGCATACTCTCATAGAGAAGGACAGGCTGCTGCAACCAATCACACGCAGCACTTGTCCTTCCCGGGAGCGGCCCGATACGGCCGTGCACGCAGCATGGATCTATACGGGCCGCCCGTTTCTCGTGTGAATTAGGCCTTAGTGTTTCCCAGTATTAATTAAACACATACAAAGAAAACTGGCCGTTAAATACTCAACATTTGACTCTTCGATGCCCAAGGACAATGCAGTTACTTTATCGAGCTGTCAGCAGGCTTATGATTTATACAGCCACAAAACTGTGATATTCAGCTGGCTCTATAAAGTGGAACTTATCAGCGGGTCTCAAGGGAATGTAATGGGCAGACTGCCACCTGCTGAGTGATGTGCAGACAGGCCTGCTCTGAGTTAGCCATCAACACAAGCAGGAAAATGAACAGTTTACATTTTCATACATGTTATTGGCAGAGTACATCAATATCAGCAGCTTCTAAGCAGGCAAGGTATCAGGTATTAACATTGGCTAGCCCATTAAATGACATGCTAAGATCAATCTGGAGAAACCAATTGGAAATGGCATCTGAAAAGGAAACCAGAGCGAGCACTTGTTTTGACCATGTTTAATAATTAACCAATAGTAAGGTTTATTGTGACTTTTACAGGCTTGCTTTTTATTAGTGTGTTTCATATGCAGATGTGTGAGGTTTTCCTCTGCTGGTAGTGTATTCAGCAACCCTACTTAGTACCTGACTTGCAATGAGAGAGTACAGTGCGTCGATCAGCACTGTAAAACGCCCAGGTGTGAACCCGGTCTTAATGGCTCTAAAATTATTGCGCTCACTCCGACGTTTGTGGCGATATGTAACATGTGCGGCACAATAGGCGCAATCATCGGTTTTGCACGTAGACGCACCCGACGCATATCTGCGTGTGTATGTGGGGGGCGGGGACTTTAAAAAAAGTTGTTTAAAAAAAAATAAATGTATGCTTATTTTTTTTATGAATCTTTAATTTTTGTATTACACACAACTTTATTGCTATTACATGGGGGTCAATAGCCAATTTACATGACAGGTCCTCTTTATGGATAGCCAATTTACATGACAGGTCCTCTTTATGGAGACATCAGGGGTCTCCAAGACCCCTGTCACCTAGGGACCCCGAGAGAAGCTGATGAAGCAGAGATCGGCTTCATCAGCTTCTGTAGCTGGAGAGTGACACTGAATGCAGGAAGTGATGTAATAAACACCACTTCCTGCATTCGGGGACTGAGAGGAGATCAACGGGAGTTTGTATACTGAACTCCCTTTTATCTCCTGTCACACAGCCGTGCCGGTCCCGGCCGCATCGGGCACAGTGGATCTCGGGACCGGCAGTGACAGCTGCTCTTATACAAGCGATCGAGTGTCTCTATAGACGCCCAATCGCTTGACTGTAACACTCCCGGCCGGCCGTGTAATTACAACGGCCGGCAAGCTGCTCGTTGGGCTCCACTGTCGTGTGTGTGTGCGTATGTATGTATGTATGTATGTATGTATTTAGCTACAATAATACATGTTTGCTGTTTAAAAAGGTAATTACCATAACATGCCAGACCTTACCTTAAGGGCCGATTCACACATACTGTGGTGACCTGCGTTTTACAACACCGGTTCAACGCAGGTCACCACAAGAACACATAGAAAACAAATTTTACTCGGTGTCCATTCATACCACAACGTGGGTGTGATGGGTGGTATGTTGCAATGAAATGGAGACTGCTGTATTTTTTCACAGTGCACTGGATTCCACTGCAGGTCACTGCTGTGCAGGGACCTGAATGGAGTCAACGCCACAAAAAAATTAAAAAAAGGTGTGATAAGCGACAGGTCTGGAAGTCTGCGATACAACGCACTCTGCCGGAGCTGCCACAAAGCACTAGCCGGTCTACTAAAAGGAAGCATTTAAGCAGATGGGCTTGTGCAATAGTGTGGACAGGCCCTTAGCGATAAAGAGGAACTTCACCCATATCTTTAAAAATAACAAACATACCTTAGGAAATGACAATCTACCAACACATACTTCTAGATAACTAACAGCTTTGTATTCGTTGCATACCTTATTTTTCTCTTATTCCCCACTCTTCTAACAGCGGCCATTTTAACTAAGGGCAGGTTACTAGATCTTTCTTTACTTCCTGGAACTCTGGCACATGTGACTAGGACATGTGACCATACCCGTCACCTCAGGGCAGGAAAATGCTTCTCCCTGAAATCTCCTGAGATTACAGCTGAGACTATATTTTTGTTTAGCTAATGAATGTAAGATGATTTCATGCAGTGCAGTGCTGCATACTGATGTGATTTTCAGACAAAGGGGGTAAAGGTCAGCTTTAAGAAAATCATCATGCTCAGGTCACTATAGCCTGCAGGAGTTCCTATGAAATGAATGACTCTCTGAAAGTCAGTGTTTGCATAGACTTATCACACCCCCCTCAGGTGACAGTACTTAGGCCTGATGCACGGAGCACTGTAACGTGGGGCCCCTTGATTCCCCTATCCCTAGAAGTGGGGGTGCTTCTGGTACTAGATAGCCTGGTCATGATATAACTAGTACAGATGCACTTTAGACCCCATTCAAAAGTGAGCGATTTGTACCGCGACTTCTGCTAAAAACAAATCGCTCAATGTAGCTCATCCAATGGAGCTGTTCACATCTCACAGCTCAATGTTGCCTGTAGCTCAAGCTTGTCGCTCGAACATGACCTATTCTTCCAGCTGATTTTGTGCGATTTGGCCCTAATAGGCTTTGATAGACTGCCAAAAAAAGCGCTATGTAGTGCGACAAAATGTGCACTGTAGCTCAATGTCGCTCAGCTCAAATCAGCACTGAAAAAGCGTGAATGGGGTCTTAAAGCAGATATGCGAATGGTTAACATAGGACTCAAAGAACCATTGATAAAGTCTGTCCACACATCAGCCAAATATGTCCCAAATTTGAACCGTCCACAGAAAGGATCAATCAGAAAATGTAGAAGGATGGCTGCACTCAATGGAAACACTGAAAAACATCTTTATGTGAAACATGGCAACAGGACTAAAACTCTTTACAGCGGTCTCAGATTTTCTCAACTGCGTAGGAGCTTTAATGCTGGTGACATGTTTGAAATAACGTAGTTCTATGGAATGCAGGCATCCGTCTACATATGGTGATGCTCACTGTATGCGTTGTATTATACGTGACCATGGTAAATTATTTGAAAAACAAGTATGCATCTTTAACCATAGAATGTATCGAGAGAGCGAGAAGAAAGAGGGACTGATTATTTACCAACAGCCTGGTGAATTCTCCAGACACTTACATAGAATGCAAGTATATGAAGATGGTCTGATTCTATCAAACTGCTATGAAAGCCACCAGCATGCTTCAGTGCGAGATGCTTTACATCAGTGTCAGTAGTGGGAATTCTGATGCAGATCTGGCAGTCACTGTCCCTCTAATATACGGTGCAGATCTGGCAGTCACTGTCTCTCTAATATACGGTGCAGATCTGGCAGTCACGGTCTCTCTAATATACGGTGCAGATCTGGCAGTCACTGTCTCTCTAATATACGGTGCAGATCTGGCAGTCACTGTCTCTCTAATATACGGTGCAGATCTGGCAGTCACTCTCTCTCTAATATACGGTGCACATCTGGCAGTCACTGTCTCTCTAATATACGGTGCACATCTGGCAGTCACTGTCCCTCTAATATACGGTGCACATCTGGCAGTCACTGTCCCTCTAATATACGGTGCACATCTGGCAGTCACTGTCCCTCTAATATACGGTGCACATCTGGCAGTCACTGTCCCTCTAATATACGGTGCACATCTGGCAGTCA
Organism: Nanorana parkeri; assembly: GCF_000935625.1. Taxonomy (NCBI): domain Eukaryota; kingdom Metazoa; phylum Chordata; class Amphibia; order Anura; family Dicroglossidae; genus Nanorana; species Nanorana parkeri. The sequence goes on along the minus strand of NW_017306650.1, from coordinate 160,182 downwards.
CTGTCTCTCTAATATACGGTGCACATCTGGCAGTCACTGTCTCTCTAATATACAGTGCAGATCTGGCAGTCACGGTCCCTCTAATATACGGTGCAGATCTGGCAGTCACTGTCTCTCTAATATACGGTGCAGATCTGGAAGTCATTGTCTCTATAATATATGAGGCAAATATGGCAGTCACTGTCTCTCTAATAATTCTGCTGTCACTGTGTCACTCTTCTCACTGGAAAGCATTGGGGCAGGGGTGGGCAAATGAATATGGAATTTAGGAGACAGTATCCCCAATCCAGCAGCATATTTTTAGAAGCCAGCTTCATTGACAACAATTACAGAAAACCTTAAAAGATATGTGCCACCTGTCATTTTTTAGGGAGCACTGGATACTGAGCTCTTGAGATTTGCCCAGCAATAAGGGGTTTAGGCAAAGCCCTCCTCAGATCCTCCCATTGCTGGACAGGACCTGCACATGAGAGGTTGGCTTTATTGGAGACACCTATGACCTCCCACCACTCAGTGGAGGAATCCCCTATCCGCACTCACCCTGGATGACATGCTCCGGGGAGATGGTCTTCTTCTCAGACTTGTTGCAGATCTCATTGGCCTCCGAGGAGATGAGGTGGATGAACTCGGTGCAGCAATTCACCACCAGCTCCCGGGCATCATTGGCCACCCGCACGCTGGGCAGAGTCTCTTTAATCATCTTGTTGATGGCAGCCCGGGGGATGGTGAGGTCGTCATCGTTCCCGGAGGAGGAGGCCATGTCTCCGGGGCGGCGGGGAGGAACGGGTTGGGGGTGGAACGGGAAAAGGGGTGCCGTCACCGGGGAGCACGGAGAAACCTATAAAAACAAAGCAGAGGAATCCACAGGCCTCGCTAAAAGAACGGGGAGAGAAGACGGCGCCGGCTCCCTGCTCCTCCTCCTCACAACATAGTCGGGGCTCTGAGGCTGCACACCGGGGACCAGGCGAAATGGCTCGGGGCTGAAAGAAGCGGCAGGCTGGTACCGGTCACGGGTACATCCCGGCGGAGAGGGCCACCTTCTCCGACCGGAAGCGGCGTCTTGGGGGAAGCACGGCGTACTGCTCTACACTTCCGGAAGCGCACCCACGTCCAGGTTACCATGGCTGTGCCGCGCTGGCGCGTCGTGACGTCACACGCTACGGGCCGCTTCCATAAAGCGAACTTAGCGGGATGGTAGAGAGCTGCTGTGGTGGGTAAAGGACGAAGTAAGGAGAGATGGGAGTTCATATTGAAGTTCTGCCTGCAGCCTCCAAGTTAATCAGGGGAAGGCTTAAGATAGTTCCCTCCTCTTCTTGAAATGAATGTGAAGCCTCCCTCCCCACACACACCCTGCAAGTGTTAAATGCTTGGTAAGTCTAGTGGTAGAGGGGTAAGGTCCAGCAGGCTTCCTCTATCTTTGCGACTGCATCCTTCTCTAAGGCTAGGTTCACACCTGGGCGATCCTGGACTGCGTGGCAATCGTGCAGAAAACCACGCGGTCACAAAATTGGCCACCATTGCTGATCTCGCTGGCGCTGCCATTATTTTCTAATGGCACCCCAGTTGCGCTGGGGTGCCATTAGTTTCCCGCCGCGATACCGCCTGTGCAGTTGAACAGCTAAAAAAGCTGTGCGTCATGTGTCGCTAAAAAAGGTACTTGTACCTTTTTTTTAAGCGATTGCCGTGCGGCCCCACCAATTTCAATGGGGTTACATTTGCGCTGCAATCACTGTGTGCAATTGTGCTCGATCCTGTGGTCCCGGGACGTGTTTCCGGGAATTGAATTGAACTTAAAGTGATATTAAAGCCTATTTTTTTTTTTTTACTTCTCCTTTGCTGGAGGCTGTTGCTTTTTTTTTTTTTCTTTAAAAGTTTCTAATTCCTCGTTTTCTAGTGGCTCCCCGCAGCGCTCTTCCCCCCCTGCATGGGTGCCACCTTAGTTCTAATGGAGGCGCTCAATTCCACAGTGGCTGTGTGCCTCCAGAGACACACACAGCCCTGTGGCAGGCCACGCCCCTTCCCTCTTTGGCAGAAGGAGTCTATGGCTCCTCTGCCATCAGTATCCTCCCACTCTGGAAGTTCGGGGAACGGAGGATTGCTTCGGGACCAGCAGCGTGGATGAGCGCAGCTGACAGGTAAGTGTGGGGGGGGACTGGCGTAGAAAAAAGGTGCTGGGCCGTTTTTACCGTAATGCAGAGAATGCATTAAGGTAAAAAACGCCAAGACCTTAATACTACTTTAAGCTTAGGCGCTCTTGGCCACAGTCAAACATTTGCCTCCCCCACATACAATGCAGAGGGGGGAGGGGGCACTGCAAGGGTCTCTTTTTGTCTTGTGCCCAGAATTGGACTTTAAGGATCCAGCCAACATACTGTACACTTCCCTCCCATGATGTGACATCTGCAAGTTCCCTCACCGGTGTTTGGCCTTGGGATCTTTGGCCATCTAGATTGGCTGTGTTGGGATGATGTAACTCCCACAGATGCACAGCTCTGGGTATCATGTCTAGAAGATTGCAAACAGGCAGGTACAAATCCTTTATTACAGAAGAGACCTAGAGACTGATTTACAGCGTGCTCACCCAGCGTATAGCTGAGCAAATGAAGGTCACTGGTCTGTCCACACTGATTTTCTGTTGGGATACTTTCATTGGTCCGTTTTATAGGAATGAGTCCTGAACGGGGGGGGGGCGGCCTCTGCACCGATCCACGCCTGCGATACTTTCATTGGTCCACCAATATTATAGGCTAATATAAGATGTTTGTACTCGCTGTAAAAAATCTATAGCTTCGAGTGCTCTGAGGGACACAGGAATTCAGATGCAGTCGGGCCACACTGCCTCCCACAGGAAGCTGGTACAATGAAAAACAGTCGCAGGCCACCCCCATAAAGAGCTTTCATTTTTTGACATGGGACCTACATAATCTTTTTGGACGTGATCCTGATGTGGTGTCTGGCAATAAAAAAAATGGAAATGGATCTAACCCTTTCCTAATAAAAACTAATAAAATATTTTACATACCCTTTAATTTTGTTACTATATACCAGCAAAAGAGCGCTCATTTATTGAAAAGCTGAAGAGCGTGTCACTGCAGTGGCAGCGAGTGCAGAGATGTGGGAGAGGTGGTGAAAGCGGGGGGGCAGAATTTGGGGTCAGGGGCAGTGGTGGGAGTGAGGTGTGGTTAGAGCGCTGGGTGGGTTGGCATGAAGACACTGGTGAGGAGGTTTCGGGCATGGTGGTGAGAAAGGGGGTGGTTGCAGGCACCGTGGTGAGTAAAGCCTCTGGCAGGAGCGGTCGGCTGCAACAAAACATGCAGTCCTTCTTACCAGTAACAGGTTGGGCAGGGGTGAGGGGGTTGGTAGTGTGAGCTGCCAGAGATTACCGTGCTTGTGTAAGCTGCAACAGAAGCCTGGAGAAAAGGGGTAGGGATGGTGGGTGTATGCTGATGGAGCTAGAAGTTAGAAAGCCATGTCTCATTGTAACACACTCTCCTACTGCAGGGACCACGCTGGATGTGCTTCCCATTGGGCATGACTTTGTGGATGGAGTTGGTCTATATGTGAATGCTACCCCACCAGCATAGTAAGGACACATAGTAATTACCTACCTGCCTCTACTGCTCCTGTACCAGAAGAAAGAAGGCTCGGAAGAGATTCTCATTGTCAAGTATGGACACATGGCCACACTGACCAGTCGCCACTGTGTAGTGAAGTTTTCAAATATCGGGACTGTTATACTGGCTGGTGTGGGGGGCAGGCATTGGTGATTGTGAAAATGTGAACTAGCCCTTTAAAATGGAGCTGGTGACTACTCATGTGAGGGTGTGTTCTGTAACACAACAGTGCTTAGCTCAGTGCTGGCGAACCTTGGCACTCCAGCTGTTTTGGAACTACAAGTCCCATGAGGCATTGCAAAGCTCTGACAGCCACAGACATAACTCCCAGAGGCAGATGCATGTTGGGATTTGTAGTTTTGGCACAGCTGGAGTGCCAAGGTTCGCCACCACTGGCTTAGCTGATAATTGAGGATGAGTTGGTCTTATGCCCTGATACCAGGTCATTCTGATAGACTCTGATAAAGGGCGCTTGGCCCCAGAAGCATGTTAGCTGGATTGTTTGAATTACATTGAGATGTAAAGGGGAGGTCTGTGTACACATTGCAGAATACATTCGGGGGGCTTAGATGATGCATGCCTTTTTTTTTTTTTTATCTAATACAGATTGTGAGTATCCATCTGTAGATATGATTTTGGGTGGCACAGTGGAGTAGTGGTTATCCCTTCTGCCTTGCAGCACTGAGAGTCACTGAATCCACACAAGGACACTATCTGCGTGAAGTTTGCATGTCCTCCCTGTGCATGTGCAGGTTTACCCCCACACTCCAAAGATATGCTGGAAGGTAATTGGCTCCTGTCGAAATCTCTATGTTTGCATGTGAGATAGGGACCTTAGATTGCAAGCTCCTTGAGGGCAGGGACTGATGTGAATGTGCAACTATGTACAGCACTACGTAAATTGTCGGTGCTATATAAATAAATCTTTTAATAAACGTAGTGCACAAAGAGAGGGCGTCCTGTTTTGTTGTGTGTGTTAAGGTGCCCATACACTGCACGATTCTCGTACGAGAATCACGGGAAATCCCGCGATCGTACGAGAATCGTGCAGTGTATGGAAGGCGTGCGACCGTTTCTACTGTACGGTCGCACGTCTTCCATCGAACCAGCATGTTTGAAAACCCGCCGGGAATCGTACGATTCTCGGCGAGTTGGTGGCCTGCTGGTTCGACAACTGCCGAACGGGCCGGTGTGCGCACGCGCACACTGCCCGTTTGCAGTCAGCGTAAGCCCGCCCCTCATTACAGTCATCGCAAGCCCGCCCCTCAGGGGGCGTGGCTTGCGATGATCGAGCGTGCAATCTGCCCGTCCAAGATAGGGAGATCGTACGTTTTTTTAATCCCTTTACAACCATCGCAAGACTAAGGTCTTGCAAAGGTTGTACAGTGTATGGCCACCTTTACACATCTACTGAAATGAGTTTATAAATTGAAAAATATAATGGACCAATGAATAAAAACATTTTTATTATTTTACATTTCAAAGCAATTTTTACATATCAAAGCCTAATTCAATTTGAAATTGCAATATTGTATACAGGATTAAAAATAAAAAGCTTCTGAATCTTGTGGTCACGTCTGCTCTAGTAGCAGGCTGTACTGCATCAGCTATTAAATTCAAATATCCCAGTAGCATGGTTCGGATTTACAAAAGCAGGATTTTGGGTGAATTCACACCAGATGCGTTGTGGCTTCGCTGACACATTTTTTTTCCAGCACAGCCGCAATGCGGTGGTGTGCGCCGCATGCAGTACTTTTTTGTCAGCGCAGCAGGATGCGACGCGGTACAACCGCTTTGTTCCATGCTGTGTCCAAAGAACCTAATCAAATGTCACTTGTTCTAGAAAAAAAGTATACAAGATCCGCACTGCCAGGCACCACACACCAGCCGCTGTGTAATGTAGCGCAGTGGCTGTTGTGAATAGGCCCTAAGACTGCAGCATTTACCCACAGCAACCAAACAGATTGAATTTTTAACAGGAAGCAAATAATCTGTTGATATGTTTAACTGCTCCCAGTTTTTATAAATGATATACATTGCTGAAAAGTATTTCATTGTTGATGTGCTATATATGAAAATGAATATATGGATGGTACCAGTGGATCCTGTAACATAAAAATGGTGCACATTGCAGGATTTAAGAGGTAAACCTGTCTTATCTGTAACCCAATTTTCCACTAGCAGCCAATTCTAGATTCTCTAGGGATAATCAGACTATGTATGTACCTGATAACAAGTACATCGCTAAGATCACAAAAAAACGAATGGTGCAATGGTCACAATGAAGATCTCCCATCTACTGTCGTAACTGATGACAGATCTGTCTGCCAGTAGCCAGGTAGACATAAAAATTGATAGTTGAAATACCTGATTGTTCAAAAAACAGTCCGTGAGTCTTAACAGTTTGCGATCATTTCCACTCAAGTTAGCCATCAAGGTTGGATTTGACAGCTATATGTTTTTAGGCATGTGTGTTTTTTCCATTGAAATCAATAGAAGCACATTAAAACGAAGGTGCAGGTTCCAATGCCCATCAACACAGCTAATGCGTACCAACATGAGCAAACACTCATATAAGTGCATGTTGACCTGCATTCCCATTGCGTAAAATAGAACTATGCAGCCCAATGAAGACCTGGTTGCCTTGGAGTATTGAATCGCCCTCGTACAGCACGGGTCTTGCTGTGCAGGAGGTTAAAGAAAGGTAATGTCAAACCATATTCATATACTTATACCAACTTGTATATCATTAAAGTATACCTGTCCGTACTAAACCCAGGTGACATGAATCCCATGGCTCTCCTGGTATTGCCAAAAATTGCCCCCCCCCCCATTCATATTGGGTATGGTTATATCCAATAGGAACATGCAGGAGGTTGGTGTGTTAGCATGCAACATTGCCAGGTAGTATCTACATTTGCACTACCTTGGAATGTTCTTCTATATTTGTCTATTGTAGATTCAGATCATCTGGGGTGCTGTAGAAGTCCTGTAAAGGTATGTATTTTAGTTCTGGAGTCTTTGCATACCATTAGGTTACTGATGGGTTTAAACTAAAAAAAAAAAGCTTTACTGTATAGTGTCTTAATGAAAAAAAACCAGACATTTGTCAGATGATCAGTTTGTCAGATTACAGATTTTATTGCTTGTTCTGGCATTTAAACATTATTAGTAATGTTCTTTATTATGTGATCAGAAATAATACAGAATTGTCCTGATCTTCTTCCTTTCATTGACCTGTAAACAAAACTCTTAGTATTCCACAGTTAAAAACCATACAAACATAAAGACATTTACAATATATTTACAAAGAAAAAATACAAAAATAGAGCAGTTGAGCTAATGTGCGCGTTTCATTGAAGCAATGCAGTTGATAAACCTACAACAGTTGAAATATTTCTTTGTGATAACTCCTCAATAGTTATAAAGGGAATGGGAAATGCAATCAGAGATTTGTAATGCATCTCCCCTGGTGGTGAAATGTGGTATAGCAGCGCAAACACACCTACATAATGGCTCTCTGTCTGTTGGGAGCTGCAAACAGTGATATAAGAAAGAGTTTGTTCTTTGCAGAAGGGCTATAGGAGGAGGAAAGAGGAAAGCCATGTTGCAACCTGGGGGGGGGGGGGGGGGGGGT
>NW_017306650.1:131566-152806 GCF_000935625.1 Nanorana parkeri | reverse complement strand
GGGGCTTTGTAGCCGGGGGGATTTTAGGGATCACAGTGCATTTAATTATATTTGGTAAACTCTAAAATATGCTCCTATCTTATTTCGGTGACAGGAAACAGTTCTACAAAGTCTATAGTACTTCTGCACTGATATACTCTTTTATGGGAAAACCCTTCACTGCATTTTCCCTGAGCACAGAAGTAGTTAGGGCTTATTCATTATGCATAGAAAGTGACCAAATATACAATCAGTGGTTCTTATCACTGATTCTTCCCAAGGTCAAAACTCTTTTTACTTCTCCATCTCAGCAGTTTGATGAAATTTAGGCTTGCGTTGAAAACTTTGTCATGTTGAAAGACCATCTTGTAGAAGGTATCGATGGGTAGGTCCCCATTTGGATCAGCATATTTTAGTGTTGTCATTGGAGTGTAGAGGGTGTTTGTCTGGTGACGGAAAGGTGGGTTATCTGAGAGGATAATCTTCATCGTGTGCTAAAAAGTTAAAGGGAAGAAAAACAATTACATTGCTTAGAAGCAGCCACTTGATACCATTAGTAGTGATTTCTACAAATACTGCAAGACATATTATATCTGGATTCTAAAGTATAACTGCACATACTAATTTGGATTCTGCGTTCTCTTTAAGGAGTGGTGCACACAGATGTTTAAAGGGGGCAATTTGCCTGCATTTCCAGTTCTAACCAAGCACACCCTCACCCACCAAACAACCAACAACCGTATAGGACACTACACTCTTCTCTGTTTAATGTGAATTGCCTAGTGTTGCATAGTTTGGGTTAGGGTTGCATGTTCAACCCATTCTGCCACATGACTTTCTTTTCAGAACATGGCCGAAAAGCTGTTAGAGTAACACAGGTACTGAATGCTCTTCTAGTGCCTGAATAGCAAAAATTTGTCATAAGCAACCTCGGGGTCCAGTCCTGGAGGGCAGAGCCTGTGATACTTCCTGACGTGAGGGACTCCACCTAGCTGGATGGCCAGGAGTGATTGAAGGTTTGGGTCCCTCAGTGTCTGCAAGGCTGGTGGAACCAGCAGATAGGTTGTCCTGATTGTGTCACTGCAACCAATACACTGTTATAAATAAATGTAAGTGCCCTGTAATATGTGGTCTGCTGCTTTGGACCCAAAAAGAAAAACTTGGATTTCCTGAGCCTTCCTGCCTGATCGGTGGGAAGGGAGGGACACAGCTTCTCAGGCAGCTTCTCTGCAATAATGATCAGAAAAGGTTTTCCAATGTGCTTTCTTCCCCAAGGACAGACAAGCTGGGCAAGCACTGATTGAATTTCGGGTTTCCTGCTGAGTAGGCTAATGGTCAATCCATGGATAGCCCTGCCAACACTGCACAGCTTAACAAAAGTTGTCGCTTCAATTGACTTTTGTCAAAGGAGCTGGGTGGAACATTGTCCACTGAACAGTGACTGCAGTCAACTTTCTACAGTCAGTGTTCAGGTATTCTGACAGCCATGCCAAATGTCAGAAAATAATAGCTGGCAATGGAGATTCCTCCATATATGCTTTTAGGGTAGATGGGGGAATCCTGTATGGTCAGCTTGTGCAGGACCTCCTGAGACTATTCAATAGAGTGAGAGACTATCGGTTGTCTGTAGGTTGTTTTGGGTGTCTACTCCGGTTTAAATGGTCAGGATGACTCTTTAGTGTTATTACCTCTGCTACATCTTCGGCTGTCTGGCCCAGGCTCTGGAAGATTGATTTATAGTTTTTCAGATAAACAGTGGTAAACATCTCTGCGGTTTCCATATCTGCTGCAGAAAGATCCATTTTCATTCCGTCTTCATAAACTTTCTTTTCAAACTCTGTGATGACCGGGCCAGGTTCAATCAAGCTTAGGCTGCAACACAATCGTTTCATTATTAAACAACTTCATCATTTTCAGATGTTCTATTTTTATGCAGCCAGTCATTATCTCCATCACAATTCCTAGTGCCACATGCCAGCGTCATCATGAAGACCAGGACTTCAGTTTTCTATTTCTCAGGTATGGTAGCTGAACGTCGGCACTCCAGCTGTGGTAAGAATTACAAATCCCTTTAAACATTGCAAGACTCTGACAGCCACAAGCATTGGCACAAGGGATTTGTCGTTTTGCCACAGCTGACATTTGGGTACCTCTGCTCTAGAAAGTCTGAGCTTTGCTAGGACTGAACTCTCTCCTTTTATACCCTACCAAACAACACTGCAAGGAATATGACGCCATTAGTCCTTGGTCAGGTTAATGGAAACATAACATGGTTTTTGGTCACTTTCTTTTTTAAAGCGTGTATGTTTTTGAACCATATTTATAGACTCCGAAGGGAATTTATCAAAACTGCAGCAGACAAAATCTGGAGCAGCTGTGCATAGTAACCAATCAGCATCTATCTTTAATTTTCAAACCTTAACTAAACAAACTGAAGAGAGAAACTGATTGGTTGCCATGGTCAACTGCTCCAGTTTTGATAAATTCCCCCCTCCATGTTTTACAAATAAACATTTAATACATGAAAAAGGATTCCCAGAACACTAGTTTTTCTAAAGACACAGGACAACAGTAGCTGCCTGCCTCACAGATGGCTTTGTCTGATTGAAACTTCAGACTGAGCTGTCCAATAAGGAATGGATCCTTGTGATCAGTCATCCAGTTCTATATGTAAACTGCAGCTTGAGCTATGAAGCCTGTAAACAATGGGCTGTTTTACAAGGCTTGTATAAAGCCTGAAGAACTTAAATATTGCATCCCAAAAGCTTGCATCTGTAATAACTTAGGGCAGCCAATAAAGGGTATCGCTTACATTTAGGGATGTTCAGATACTGAGTACAGTACTCGCTACATGTACAGATACTTTTCTGGCTCCAAGAATAGACTAGAGAAAAAGTTAGGAGGCAGCTGTGATTTTTAAGGAGGATTCAGAGATACTATTTTTCAAGTAAAAGTACTGATACTTGTCCAAGTACTCACAGCAGGGACGTGCAGTCAGAGCCTCACCTAGTACTATGGAGGAAATAGCTGTCAGCTTCAAATATGAAGCTGACAGCTTTTTCTCCATTCAGATCAGCTTCTAGCAAGTTATACAGCAGGGAAATCCTCCCCGCTGAGTATCCTGTCATGGACGGAGCACTGCCTGTTAATTACAGGTGGCGCTGCATCTGGCTTTTGACAGCTAAGCTAGTTTACCCAGCAGCGAGCTTCCCCACTGCTTTGTGTAACCCAACTTAGTGTGGCAAGAGCTGCAACAGCCTCTACTTGCTGTTAGAGGCTTGAGCTCTGTGGATGGCTAGGACCAACGGCAAAGCACCATTCGTCCAAGCTGTCCAATAAACAAAAAATTTTTTTTAAAAACAGGACATCGATCTCGATGCCTCACTGGTCACGAGCAAGTGAGGGACAGGGAGGCTCCTCCGTTCTCTGACCTACCTCCCTCCTCCACATAGCTCGGTAACCGGGCTGGGGCGAGGCCGGCAGGGGAAATGCCTCACCGAGAACGGACTCCACTGCACATCACTGACTCACAGATACAAGTACTGATACATTTTTGTTTAATGTCATGTGACAGTTTTTCTAAAACAATACAGACCAATGATTTCAGGAGTGCCAGAGCCAGGTCCCAGCTGGTATCTGAACATCCCTACTTAAATTCCAAACTTTCTGCATGAAATGACGGCTAACACAGCACAATACTCTACCAGTCTAAGATTGTAAAAGCCATACTTACTGCAGTTTGAATTTCAGTGCCTGGATTGCCAGACTTTCACAGAAGCCTTCAACAGCAAACTTGGAGGCAGCATACACGTCATTAAACAGAATACCTGCAAGAACAAACACCATTAGGTTCGTTCAGCCTTACATTCCATATTATTTAGACTATAGACCAGTGGTGTGGGTCCCCTCTTCTGGACTCGCAGTATAGTTACTTTTTCATCAGGTGGAACCTTTTCCACTTCAGGCCTTGTCTAAGTGAGGGAAAACCCAACCACAAAGGGCAAATTGCTTTAAAGATCCTAACAAGATGTCAAATTCTTTACTCAATCAGCACAGTGATTTTTAAATATGGGTAGACATACGCCGCCCAGAACTAGAGGGACAGGCATCACGGTATATTGTCATAGTACAATACCTATTGTACCTTGTATTCCCATCACGCTGCTTATTATTACAATGTGTCCGCTCTTCCTCTTCTTCATGTCGGGTAATATTTCTTTCAGTAGTCTGACCAGTCCAAAGAAGTTTGTGTCCATTACAGTTTTCATTTCCTCAATGGTTTGACATTCAATGGGGCCAATAAGTCCCATTCCCGCATTACTAACTGTGGGCAATAAAAGATTTACAACATGTAAATTTACTGACGAGACTGGGATGCTTTGCATCTTGTTTACATCCTAAGCCTGAAGCATATATTTACTTTCCTATGATATAGAGTGTATGCAAAAAGCAAACTTTACAATACATATCCAAACCTATTAAGAAAACATAAACTCTGTCCCATTTTCCTACATGAACTCCTTTTATGTATTGCATGTAGGGAATACCTATTCGTTTGTCTTCATCTACTTGGATATCTTTGTTTTAGATCAAATAAGAATGCAAGCATTCATGAACTGAACTGAGTGACTCTGTTACATGATCATATAACAAATCACTATGCCCTTGGCAATAAATGACACTGTAAATATCATGTATCAGAGAATGACAGCACTGCAAATATTTGTCATACGCGCACTGTTCGCTCTACATTAATACAAATATAGAGTTTTATTGCTAGCTGTAGACAGTAAAATTGTGCAGTCTTTATCTTGTGGCTCAGAAGGTCTTTGTGCATCTGCTGCTGCTCCATCCAGCATTCCCAACCCTGTCTGTATCATAGTATTAAAGAGACCCTGTCACCAACGTAAAAAATAGCACCTAAAAGTGCAATAAAAAAATCAAGCATTTAAAAAGATTACTGGCAGCGTTTTTTCCTTTCCATAAACTATTTTTTATTTACTTGCATGCAAATCTGACTACTTCAGAAAGTCAATTCCCTAGCACAGCCTCCTCTCCTCTTTGTATGTCATAGCCCTCTCTCCTCTTTTAGGAGTATCTAAATAGTCTGTGCTGGCCCAGCAAATCTCTTTTCAACTTCCATACATAACCTTTTATGTAATAACGGGGGGAGTAGATAAGGGGGATACTATAGAGTGTAACTTGAGTGACAGATCTGGGGGTGCTGACATCACATCCAAGATGGTGGGACCCAGCAAGCAGTCTCATGCCTAAAATGTGTTAAATACTCCTATTATCTTCTAGGAAGACTGTAAAATGAATGATCTGGTGACAGGGTCTCTTTAAGAGCAACCTAGATCTAAAGTGCTCTTGATAAGACTGTAGCAAGGCTTTCCACTGCCAGGATGTATGATTAAGGTTCGGGATTTTCTATACAGAGTGCAGGATGGTTGTTCTCATCTACTTAAAGTGCATGTCATGGCAAAATAAAAAACAAACAAACATATGTAGTAGGTCTCCGAAATACATGCACATTTTCTCATGCTTTATCCCTTTAAAGACCCCGTGGAAAAAACAAAACTCATTGATTTGCCAGAAATGCTCTCAGCACCTAAATGTGGGCTCCTCCTGTTGTGGGCTGGCAACACGGCATTTTTGTGGATTGAGTGGTGTCAGCTCTCCCAGTTGTCTTTTGCTTAACTATTCAAATCCTCCCCCTAGTCACTAGTGTTTTGTCTGCAACCTAAGTGCTAATTTATCTGTGGCCAGAAGATAAGAGCTAGGAGGGCTAATTAAAGGAGAACTATGGGGTGAGTGAATTACACTCATCCCCATAGTTAAAGCCGAAGTGTGACAATTAAACTGTCACACGTCGGCTCTATTGATCGGGAAGTGAACGAACACATAGCGTCACTCGCTTACTTCCCGATCATGTCCCTGCAGAGAGAGGAGACTGTCAGTCACAGTGGATACCCCCCTCTCCGATCCTCCAGTGCTGACTGGAGGCACAGACGGGGGAGGGGGCGGGCACAGCTGGCTCTGCTTCTAGATAGGCAGAGCCCGCTGTCAATCAGCCTGCTGGGTGGATCTCGACTGATCAGGATCGTCAGGATCCGTCCTGGTTGCGGCGCTTTCCGTATATAGCAGGCAATAGCTTTAAGCACATCAGGATGACATGTGGAAGGTGACCTGCATCCAACACTATGGGACAAGGATCAGATCATGTGGAAGGGAGATGTCTTACATACCTAGAATATCAACTCTGCGATCAGGGATGCTGTTGACACAGTTCCGAATGGACTCTTCACAACACACGTCCAGTTGTTTTATCTCCAGGGTTTTCCCCACGTAGCCCTCAGCAGCTTTTACAAGATCCTCCTGCTTTGCCAGGTTCCTCATTGTTGCATAAACTAGATAGAGCCAAATAGGAAAAATCAATACAATTAGAAATGAAAAGCTTTTTTCAGGGAAACTGCAGTATGTTTTCGGGGGGTACAAAATGAAATCATTTTTGAAGTCGTATTCATATTGTATGTACCCCACGCCGGCTCTAATTGTTGGGAGGAGTATATTTTTCTCTCCCAGATCCCAATACTTCTCCTTTAAGTGTCTTTAACCTCCCTGGCGGTATGATTTTAATTTTTTTCATGTTTTTCGTTCGATTTTTTTGTTTTGTTTGTTGTTTTTGTCGTTTTTTTTTAAAGATTCCGCCCCCCTGCGACGCGTACGCTCGCAAGGGACGGAACCCGGAAGACGGATGCCGGCATCGGCCGGAGAACACAGCGTGGCTCGAGGAACAAGGTAAGTAAATGCTATGCTGCATTCCCGAGTGTAGCGCGGCGTTACCGCTTATGGTATGGAAAAGTAACCCGAGCTACACTACAGATAATTTGTTTTCCAGCTTTGGATAGAGTGAGGAAGGATTGCAACTCCTCTAAAGTTTTACTGTCATTGGAGGCTCTGTTGATTCCTTCACTTCCTGTCTGGTAAAAAGGTTGTCCCCAGGACAGGAAGTGAAAGTAAATCTCTCTAACAGCACAGACAGATGTATTTTTTTTAAGTAGGGAAATACTAGAAACCCTGTCAGCTTGCTATTGTTTTCTGTTTCCCTGGTGCAGATTTTCCCTTTATAGAGGGGACAAGGTTGTCTCCAAAACAGGAAGTGGGTGGAATTCCCCCTAATGAAGCCCCAGATAGCAGTAAAACATGGCAGAGGTTTTAAAGGAGAACTATGAGGGGAGTGCTTTTCACTCACCTCATAGTTCTAGCCGACCTGTGACAATGAGACTGTCACAGGTCGGCTCAGTAGATCGGGAGGTGAGGGAACACATACCGGTGTTCGCTGACTTCTCGATCCTTTCACGGCTCTCTGCCGTGACAGGGGTGGGGCTGGATTCCCCCCTCCGATCCGCCAGCGCTGACTGGCGGAACGGACAGGGGAGGGGGCGGGTACAGCTGGCTCTGCCTCTAGATAGGCAGAGCCAGCTGTCACTCACGCAGCTGGGCGGATCTCGACATCGCTGTCGGGATCCGCTCCGGCAGCGGCGTCTCAGTATAAAAAAAGGTATACTGAGCTTAGGGTAACGGGAGGACGCTAGTTTGTGTCCTCCCGTTACCCTAAGGAGAACTATGGGGAAAAACACTGACCCCATAATTCTCATTTAACCACCCTCTTCTATATGTCAAAGGATCTGTGATTTGCCTTTAGAAGTCCTTTACCACCCTATTAAAATGACCAGATGGATTCAGGTAAGTGGCGGTGGCGGGTTGTCTGTGTAATTGGGTAAACGAATGATGAAGAATACAATTCTGCTGCAGATGAGGGAACAGTCATACATTTCAGAATATTTGCTTTGGTTCCTTTTCCCTTGACAGCAGCAATGTTATCTCAATCAGCGGTTGCTAGGGAACGGTCATAATGACGGGTGACAGCTAGTGGAAGTAGTGGAAGATCTGATGCACCATTAACCCTTTTCATTATAGAAACGGCACTGAAAACGTCCCTATAGAACACCCAATACGTGAGTAGACGAGTCTGAGGAGTATTCCGAGTTAGATTACAACGAGCTGCTGTGGTCTGCGGCTTTGATGGTGTTATTCTTAATATATAACGTTTCTTTTCTTGATGAAATAAAGTGCACTTTTAAGTTACAATAAATCATATACCATATAACAAAATGATATCATAAGACATTCTACCAGTAGCAAATCATCTATACAAAATCAAGAATATTCAAATAAAAAACAAGATGGCTAAGTGGATCACACACGAATAGTGTTTAAACTATATCCCAGAGGATACTAGTATATAAAACCATTCCTACACTCGGCGGATCTTTTTTATGTTTTTTTACGTCCAGTTAAGTTGCACCTTAAGGCTAGGTTTACACCTGGGCGACTTCTGACCGCGCAGCAATCGTGCACAAAACCGAACGGATTGCTGGGCGGTCCTAGAGTCGCCCAACATAGCCGATCACGCTGTGGGTGCCATTCATTTCTAACGGTGCCAGGCGCATCGCGCAGTTTCCCGCCGCGATTCCGCCCGTGCAATTGAACACAATCGTGGCTAAAAAAAACTACTTTGTGTGTCACCAAAAAAGGTACATGTACCTTTTTTTAACGATTGCCGCATGGATGTAACTCCATTGAAATCAATGGGGCCGTGCGGCAACCGCTGTGTGCACTAGCACACGATCGCGTGGTCCCGGGACGCGTGTCTTGGGTGTCGCTCAGGTCTGAACCTAGCCTAAAACAGATGTAAATGTCCCCTTAATAATAATAATAATGATGCCATTGACAGATTTCCATTCTTCCTCCTGGTTTTCTGGCTGGGAGGTTGAACACATGTAGAAGCTAATCTTTGCACTGCAATTATCTGGCCTCCTGTCTAGTCTTTATATAGTCAAAGTTGTGCACAATGACACCTCTAGTTTTGCAGCTGGCACAGAGCCAATAATGAAATAATAAGGGGAACTTACATCAGTTTCAAGATGTTTATCTAAAGGCAGCCACAGCAGAAATTGGAATCATTTATTATATATTGGCCGAGAGTTATAATGATCTGATTCCTTGTTATGAAACTTGCATTGGTAATCGAAGAGATCAATATGATGGAAGATGAATAAAATTGCAGTTTGTGGTCAGGTTGGAGCGGGAATATTTTACGTCAAATGAAAGGCTGCAAAGCGTTCCTCTCTGTTTGCTATAGTTTTGAAAACCTATCCTACGTCCTTGCACAGATTGCATGAGAACAGTGTGTACAGCAAGCGTCCGCAAAGCTTTCAGACCGCTTCCAGTAACTTTGCGGAGGTCTTCAAAGCTGCAAATTGAAATGGTTTAACCGATCCTGATAGGAGTGCTGTCAGGCTTCACCCTTCCCCTCCCGATGTAACCAAGTTGATAGCAGGCTTCATTCTTTTGCAGTCCATGAGAATAAATGGGAGTGCAGAGTGATGACCAAACCAGGAAGATTTTGGCTCTGTGATCTAGTGAGCGGTCTCTCACTGCAGCGGGGACAGGCGAGTATAAAGCTGGCCATACACCTATAGATTGTCTGCAGACTTTCTATGGTCAGATGGAAAAAGTGCAACAGATTCCTCCATCTACGCTACACTGTGTCAATGGAGGAATCTCCCACCGGGCCAAGCTTCAGTATATTGCTGGTCGGCCCCGCTGGCTCCTAAAATACCTGAACAATCTGATTGGATGCTGGCATTGTTCAGGTAGTTTCAGAGCCAGCGGGGCCGACCAGCAAGCTTGGCACAGTGGGAGATTCCTCCATCCACACAGTGTAGCGTAGATGGAGGAATCTGTTGCACCTTTTCCATCTGACCATAGAAAGTCTGCAGACAATCTATAGGTGTATGGCCAGCTTAAGACTGGGAAGTAAGAAAGGGAAGAGTGGGGAAGAGTGGTGATCATATGGTTTTATTTTTAACAATATGATAATAACAATATGGTCCTCAATCAGTGGTGGACAACTCCGGCCCTCCAGTTGTGCTTTAACTACAAATCCCAACATGCCTCTGGGAGTCATGCCTGTAACTGCCAGTCTTCCAATGCCTCATGAGACTTCTATTTGCACAACAGTTGGAGGGCCGGAGTTGCCCACCCCTGTCTTAGCAATAGCTTTTCCTACCAGAAATGGCAGCAAATACAATGGGGGGATTTATCAAGACTGAAGCTGACAGAATCTGGAGCAGTTGCCGATAGTAACCAATCAGCTTCTTTCAGTTTGTTCAGTTAAAAGAGGACTATGGGGGTAAGTTTTTTTCCCCCCATAGTTCTCCTAAGGGACACGGGAGGACACATACTAGCGTCCTCCCGTGACCCGAAGCTCAGTATATAGCGAGCTACAGCTGCAATGCTGTCGAGATACACCCAGCTGCGTGAATGACAGCTGGCTCTGCCTATCGAGAGGCAGTGCCAGCTGTACCCCCCCTCCCCCGTCCGTTCCTCCAGTCAGTGCTGGAGGATCAGAGCGGGGAGGGGGGCAATCCCTGCGGGAAGCGGTGACTGACCGACACTGCTCTCTGCAGGGAGGTGAGCGAGTGACGGTATGTGTTCACTCACTAGTCTAGTCTATTACCTGTCAGCATGTCTGTGGAGTGTGGAAGGAAACCGGAGTACCCGGAGTAAACCCACGCAAGCACACGCCAACTGCTTTGCAGATAGTGACCTGACCGGGATTCGAACCAGGGACCCCCAGTGCTCAGCAGTGAATAATGCCTGTCCTGCTTTCTTGAGAGAACTGCTGCAGGAAGCCAAGATAAATATTCATTTATAATGTACTTTTCATGAAATTCCTTTTCGGTCAGCAGAGAAATAACTCGGTGATGTGTCTTCACATGTCAGTATACTGTCCTTATATATCACAAATAGAAACTCGAGTCTTGTTCACACACGTGGCAGACTTTACTGACTCTCTGAAAATTAGTGATCGGTAATCATTTTTCAGTATCATTCTTATCTTCTGTTTAGTATTCTCTATTCTGCCAAAGAGACTGTGCGGCTGATTTACTAAAGGAGTAAAGCTTGTTCACTTTCCAAGGGAATGTTCACTTATCTTACTGAATGTGGTGAAGATTCACTTTGCAAAGAATAGCCAATCACAACCAAGGAAAGCAAATAACAGAATGTATCCCAATGGTGTATGAGGAACTATCATTGCTAAAAAGGAAAATCATGTTTATAGTGGCAGATTGTGTTCTCTAATTTACACAAGACACACAATACATTTTGTTTAGAGATTTACTGCCAGTTTAATTCAACATTTTCTTGAACTGGCACTGAACTGACCTGTTGTAAGGAATGTCCAGTGCAGTATACAAGGCTTCCTTGGGTGGGGGGTATTGTGGGGTGCATGTTATGGGGAGGTTGGCTCTGGCTCTGCCCGGCTCATTGACGTCACTGGTTCCCGGGAGCGGAGTGGGACGCTCCTGGTAAACGATGAGATCAGTGAGTTTGGCAGGACACCGGCCAGAGCATCACAAATTGTTAAGAGCAACCTGGGCCGGTTTGGCTGGAAATGGGGCATCAGGCACACCTGACACCCCCTCCCCCACATGACCCAATGAGATGCCACCTCAGGCAACCGCCGCAGCCTGTCTTATTATAGGGACAGCCTTGAGCTTGCTACCATACTCAACTCTTAAAGAAGACCCTCACCTGCCCCTGCACAAAAAATGGTGTAGTTTTATGATAAATATCTCCTTGTATTACAAAGCATGAACATACTTACATGGCCATCAAATCCAGCGTTGTCCTCTCGTACTCAATTTCTTGTTCCGCTGCCATATTTGTACATAGTATTTTTTACATATTGATCAGCTGCAGTCTTGAGGAAGGTCTAGGACCTGCCTGTGCTGTCCGCCATGGGTGCCTAGACCGCAAGATTGGCTAAACAGAATATACATATCATTTGCAAATAACTATATGCATTTCACCTTTGTATTTACTATTCATTTGTGTATATGTTTGTTTATTAGCTATTCGGCTTTAATTAGAAAGACATAACAATAGTACAGTATCCTTAAACTTACTTTACTATTCTGCTTTACATGATATATTTTCCTTTTTATTCAAATGTGGAGATCTATGACTGCTTCGTGCTTGTTCTGGTTTACGCAAAGTATGCAGGGCCTACAAATTTAGTATCACCATCTTTTTATTCTACCGGGCCTGCGCTTTCAGAAAATATATGGTTTGGGGGGTCTTTTACAAACGCTAGCAACGCAGCAGTTGAAAATCAAATCAATAGGAAAAAATTGCAGAAAATTCAAAAATGGCTTGGCCAGCTGATTTGAAAAATGTTCCGGAGGGCTTGGCAGCGAAAGGGTTAAAGCCAGAAGCCGCCAGGTAGCCAGCATTTTCAGTAGGAAGCCAGCAATGGCATCCTATATGGTTCTCTTAGATGTGACAGCCATTGACATAAGATTACCGCCACTGGGAGTGTATTGCCTTTAATAAGTTGACTGACCCATAGACTTGCATTGTGAGAAGGAGCAGTCAAGCATGTTTAATACAGTATGTAGCACTGCAAAGCAGCAAGCAGAGTCTACATATGCAATGAGCATATATGACGTCCCCCTATGTACATTATGTATACCATAACAATCTATGCATAGGAACAAGGATTTATAACATCATTTACATCACAATGGTTTCTTTTAAGTCATTTTAGTAAAGATTGTACATTCCCTTTAATCAGATACAATGAGGCTGATTTATTAAAGGAGTTGAGAATGCGCATACACAATTTGTGTGAAGATTCACTTCAGTTATCCAATCAGATACAAATGAAAGAGAGCAAACAGGGATTTGTTTTCATGCTACTGGATAAGTGAAGTCATTATTCACACAGTTTATTTTGTGAACATTCTAAGCTTCTTCATTGAAGTAATATTAATGTCAAAGGTTTTTAAGCTATTTCAACTGCTGATGAAATCACATACAATGGATGCTGCTTCTTATTGTTTCAAATTTTTCGTTTCCTGCAGAATCAGCTGGTGCAAAAAGAAAAGTATTTATTGTCCAGAAATGAACAGAGCAAGGCAAGCTATTACCCTGCTCTTTGCTCTCCCTTCTCCCATCTGTAAGCTAGTAAATGAATAGTGGTGGGAGTCTTGTAATGGACAGGAAGTTCAGGGATGCGTAGCTGAGAGAGTTGAAGCCATCTGTTTAGAAACGTGATGACTAAGTATATTTGATCTGAATTCATTATTGAAAAATAAAGTTTGAAAGTTTACTACTACTTTAAATCTGCCTCTATGTTGATCCAGACAGTAATGTCGGGATCCGTCCCGGCTGCGGCGTCTCAGTATACTGTGAGCTGTAGCTCGCGAAATACTGAGCTTTGGGCGACAAGAGAACGATAGTTTGTGTCCTGACCCCATAGCTCTCCTTTAAAACACTGGCTAAGGGAATTAATTTACTGAGCGTATCGGCTACACACATGTAACATATTGTTTCTGCTGGTATTTAAACTTTGTGAAGTCTTTTAATGTGTAATCTGAAAACAATTGAACTTCTAATTGTTTGCATTTTATTAAATTAGTGTCAATAAGCAAGCATTTAAGTCATAATTATGTCAACGCATGTCACAGACTGATCTCCGATGAGAAAAGGTGCTTCTATGCTGTACACAGCCAACCTCCTAGGTACAGCAAGGGAACAAACATGGGATGGGACAGATGAGTATGCAAATATACACACAGGATGACTGATTAACATTCACATTGTCCCTTGTCATTCCCTTTATTTGTTTTGGTGTCAGTGGAATAGAAGCCATTATGTTGTAAAGCTTTTACAGGGGAAAGGAACTCTGATGTTAATATTGGTTTTATATTTAATATCAAATATATCAGAATTATTAGGCACTGAAAACAGCATTATGTCACCCTGATACCTATAAGCTGCTGTGATCTTCTTGCTGTACAGGCTGCTTATAACTAACAAGAAAGAATTGGAACAATGTGTGTCGGCACATATAAAATAGAACTACATTTTGTGAAATGAATCATCTTATTGATTTGAGGTTCTCAAACCATAACCTTTTTATAGGATCATAAACGTACTACGGTATATAAATGAAATACTAACCTACTGTAATAAAGACAATACGTTTGCTCCCTTATCTACAGTATCAGGAAGAGGTGTAATCATTCATCTAATGCATGCCTGACATTCTCAACAACTGCCAGCATGATCAGATGCTATCCATAGTACTGTACATATATATATATATACTGTATATAAAAATAAGATTACCTTTGAATCTCTTCTGATCATCTTTGGCCAGCCTTGCTGCAATAGCCAGTCCTATTCCTGATGAGCATCCTGTAACAAGTACATTTTTCATTGCCATCCTTGTTTCTTTGACCTGTCTTTGCTACAGCAGTATAAACCAGAGACCATCAACGTCGAGGAAATGTTACTTCTGGGGCTTCAGTTGCTCCCTCGTACTGTTTTATCCATGCCCGGGCTGCGTCAGCACATCTAAAAATGCAAACCTGCACAATTTGAGGCTAAAGCTGGATAATCTCTTTTCTGACATTAATGGGGGGTGAACGGTGTTAACGACATAATCTGGATAGAGAGCTGCACTGAAAGGCCAACACAGTAGAGTGGAGGTTGACTTAGGTTATGGTCATTACAATTCTTTGACAGTTCATTCATGTTAGATAAGCTTCTGTCAATAATTGTTGACTGTTGGGATTTCCTATTGACCTTTTATGCTCACATACAGCAGAAGACAACAGCACGAGGTAGAATTATTGTATTGTTTAAGGAATTTTGTATCCAGGTTTTATATTTGTACTATTTCTGATCCATGCTTCTGCTGTGTTTTATAAAGGGATCTGTAGATTCTTCTGCTGATGGCAAAAGTATAAACCCCTCCAACCCCCAGACATTGCCAAACTTTGTAGTGCTTAGTGTTCAGTAAAGAATACAATTTGATTCAATTGGAATTTTTTTTATTTATATAACATATACTTGACATTTGGATTTTTTATTTTTGAGTTTGTTAAATAAAGAGGAGGCAACTGCTGGTTGCATATGTATGGCTTTTATTTCTAAACATAGCATTTTGCGTTCTGCTTCTATTTAACTGTCCAATTAGACCTGCAGACCTGCAATGCAGCACACCACAAGGTAATGGACTACCGTGTTTTCTGATTGGGGAAAAAAGTGTCAGGTCCGGTTACAAAATGAATGGGCTGCCTTAACACAAGTTAACGTGTGCACAGCAGAGGTGTGATGGGGCCCCTAAACTAGCTTTTCCTGGCTTGAGGGTGACATGTACTCTATTCAGATCTTCCAGCTCACAATTAAAAAGGAATAGGCCACCATCTAACCACTCGTGCCTTATACGAGATAAAATATGTTATAGAGACCTCAGCTTTAGCTCACACCTAAATTTCAGGTTTAATCTGACCCATACAAATCATAGACATAAAGATTAAGGGTCCCCACACACCTTACGATTATCGTACGAGAATCGCGGGAAATCCCGCGATCGTACGATGATCGTAAGGTGTGTGGAAGCCGTGCGACCTCTACTACTGTAAGGTCGCACGACTTTAAACTTACGGACATGTTCGAAAACCCGCCGAGCATCGTACGATGTTCGGCGGGTTTGTGGCATGTCCGTACGATAACAGCCGCACGGGCCGGTGTGCACAAGCGCACACTGCCCGTTCGGCATTGCGGTCATCGGAAGCCCGCCCCTGGGGGCGTGGCTTGCGATCATCGCAAGTACAATCTGCCTATGCAACATAGGCAGATCGTACGTTTTTTTAAGTACCTTACAACCATCGCAAGACAAAAGTCTTGCGATGGTTGTAAGGTGTGTGCCCAGCCTTAGGATAACGTAAAACTAAAATGAGTTTTGAAGAAAACTGAAATTTAGACAAAACGGATTGCAGAAATGTACATAAGGATGCATTTTGTATCTGGAAACAATCTGGTCTGGAGATGATCTGGATGTGGTGCGAATGGGCCATAAAGGTTATATTCTGACTATGGGGGGGTTGAAACACTACGTTAGCTATAGGACATCCTGTTGGTGTTCCACAGATAAGGAAGAATGATGTAGCTTCAGCACCCTGTACACAGAGGCTTCCTAAATGTCATTTTATGATTTTATGACCCAAATTGGAAGATACCTTTTACACCAGAACATCACGTGTTTGAGTAACAAAGGAAACCATTCATTAAACATTATTAAGAAATCCCTTCATTTGACTAAACACTACTCCAGACAGACAATGCCAAAAAATGGTTTAGCCAGATTCAAGGTTTGCTTTGGCGGGTTTTTTTTTTATCCCCAAATCTTTTATTGCACTATCAAAGTCTTTACTTCACATTGCACCAGACTGAGATCCCCGTGACCAGGTAACACACTGCTCAATAGGATAGAATTATTCACAGCAAAGATTGAGACTCATAACTAATCACCCTGCATGACCCATAAGAAGATTACAGGAGCTTTCTATTTTATTTTCATTTCTGTGCCATGCTTGAAAACGCCGCCGTCATGAAAAGAAACGCAACAAAAGACGCAGTGGCATTTCTGTAAATCTTTTATTTCAAGAGCATATAAAATTTTCATTATCTTAAAGATTCATACAAATATCAAAAAGTAAAAAATACAAAAAAACAAAAACACTCATTTAAAATGACATTTAGAAAATAAATAAAGACATGTACAAACATAACATATATACAGGCCGGGCTTTGTCTGCGGGGTTTATTCTTGTGTAGATTGTGGGTCATGTCTGGAAAGAGAGAAGAGAATTATTTATAGCTGTGGCCACAAGAAGAGGTGAAGTCTTTATATTTGACTACTGCTGATAATTAATAGAACTATAACATGCACATTGTGAATACATTGAAGTAGCAGCGATATTACTGCCACGGATAGATAGACAGAACGTAGCCCACAATTACTTTGCACTGGCAACCAATATGGTCAATAGTGTTAGAAAATGTGCCACGTATAGAACACAACCAAATCTAAATTATGAATAAATCTAAATTATGGTTATTATTAAAAAAAGAATAATAAATCGAATATTAAAATAGAGATATATAAAGTACACAATTAGATAGAAAACATGACAATATCATATTAACTACAAAAATAATATAAAGACAATGCCAAGCATGAGATAGATTATTTTGTTAGAATCAGGTCTAAGGGCCCATTCACACCATGTCCAGATCATCTCCAGATCAGACCAGATTGTTTCCGGACCCAAAATGCATCCCAATGTATGATCCCTATGCTGTTTCTGGCCTCTGGTCACACCAGCACAGTCCATTCCAGACCAGTAAAATACTGCTTGTCCTATTATGCCTGGTCTATAATGCAGTGGAACGCATAGAAATGCATGAAAAACGCATCAGAACGCACTGGAACACACCTGTAAGACCATTTTAAGCTAAGAAAAAAAAATCCAAACACAGCAAAACCGTGGCAAAAACGCAATGCCACGATTTTCTGGACCAGATCTGGAACGCAGTGTTCCAGAAAATCGTGTGAACCTGCCCTCTTTATTGAAGAAATTGTTGAATTTATGGCCTCTGTATGTATACATTAAATAATGAAAAATGGAAGATATGATCACTTATGGCCAGTCCATTTTTGCCAGCACAGCAGCACGAGGGTGTAGAAAATAATACAGAATATTAGCACTTCTTTTCAATGTGGAAGCCAGCAGGATGTTTTATAGAGCCAGGAGGAAAAGCACATCCACTGCCATCAATTAGCATTCGCTTTCTGGATTTCCCACCCCTGCAGCACCTGCTGTACTACTGGCAACAAAAAGAACAGAGGTTTCTGACTGACTGAATCATTAAAGTTAAAATGTTTTTAAGCTATTTCAAATGATGATTTAATCATTTACAATGGATGCTGCTCCTTGATGTTTCAAAGATTTAGTTTCCTGCGGAATCAGCTGGTCCCCTGAGCACTGGCCCTGATATCCTGCTTTACGGTGGCTCCATTTCCTTTGCAGCCACCCTTGTCTGTGCTAGTAAGCTGTATTTGTCAACACACAGGTACATAAAGGCAAGCCAATTCCCTGCTCTAAGCTAGTAGATGGACAGCTGCTGGTGACTGTGCTGTCCTTTGTGATCTTGTACTGGAAAGGAAGTTCAGGGAAGCAGAGTTGAGAGTGTTGGAATCAGCTGATGACTAAGTGCTTGGGCATAAATGTAAAAGAAATGATTTCCTGGGCAATGTATTTTTGTGTGATCTAGATTCATTACTGAATATGTAATACTACTTTAATATTTTAGCGGAATCCCCAGAACATATGCTGGAATTTATATGCTACTTTTCCCCATCCACTGTACCCTCAACAACTGCTCTGCCCTCTAAATTATTCTAAAGGAAATTGGGAGCTGGAGCACCAAACTGAAGGAAATGATGATGTGATCAGTGATCAGTGACCAGGCGTATCATGCTAAGTGGGCTTCTACAGTAACTTAAACCACAAGTTCTAATGAGCTTCTACAGAGCTTACAGGGATTTTCAGCTGAATATGGGAACAGAGCTGATAGGTGATAAGTGGAGTATTCACACAAGTGTTTCCGTTACTGGACAGGTTAACTACAACTCTTTTTCACCCATTGCTCTTATTCAACTTCAACATGTATACACATGGAGTGAAATGATACACCACAGTCATGGTTTCACTGATGATGAAGGGATTTTCAACTTAAAATGGCCCTCCAAACCAACAGACCTGGGGTCCCTCTCCGTTACATACTACAGTGGAGTCCATACGTTACCTAAACCTTTCACAATCGCAGATTGATGGCCATTTTATAATGGAATCCCCAGAAAACTAGAATGTTTCCTGTTTTGTCTGGGAGCCTTCCATGTTTAGATATACAGGTGCCTCTGCCTCCTAAAGCTTCTCTAGCTTTTATCTGCTGAATCACACCAGTGAGATCAGGTATTGAGGTGTGACCATGAAATATAACGGCTCTATAAGATGATTACTGTATTTCATAAGAGGTCCTTCTGTTTACAGCATCTGAAAGCTGTAAGCCTAATACATATGGTCCTTGGCTGCTACTACCCAATGTCACACATGTATGTTCTCAATACTGTATAATAACATATTTCATGGGGAATGGTATTGTGCTTTTGTAGACATGTTCTTTCTTTATTCTAATCTCTAAACTGACATTACAAAAACATCTCAAATAACAGTAGTCCATTATTTGTGATTTTGTAGATTAACCACTTGAAGTCCGGACTGTTAGACCCCCTTCCCATTCAGGCCATTTTTCAGTATTCAGCGCTGCGGGACTTTGACTGACATTTATTCCGTCATGCAATGCTGTACTGAAATTAATTTTATATCATTTTTTGGGGACAGATAGAGCTTTCTTTTGGTGGTATTTAATCACCACCGGGGTTTTTATTTTTTTTAATATATTAAAGGAAAAATTACAGAAAATTAAAAAAAAAAAAATTTCCCCTATATTAAATTTTAACGGGTGTAAAAACGAGCGGGTCTTTCCTGCCCCGGCGTGCACGAGCATCCGAGTCTGCCGTCCCTCCGTTTTTTTTTTCTACGGGCGGACGGCAACTGGTTAACCTGCTCAGACCATCATACCGTACATTTCAGCAATCCGTTTTTTCTAAATTTAGTTTGGTTCACTTGCACAATCAGCAGGTGGCGTGCTAAAAGCTATTGCCCGCTATTTCTGCACATTCATTTACTGCTATGCTACGAACTCATACTCGCCCAAATTCTCTGATACCTTCCCCAATACCGGAACTACAGGTCAGAGGAAAATTTATTCTGACCGGCAGTGCCGTAGGGGAACATGGAGCTGGGTTCCTGGGCAATTAGGATTGGCCGGGAAGCTGGCTTCCCAGCCAATCAGCATCGAGCCAGCTAAACAACATGGAACTGGCTTTCCGGGCAACCGGACTTGTTGGGCGTCTTCCAAATACTGGACCTCATACCTGTGAGTAGAGGGATATACAGCACCACCTACTGAGGACATTCATATATATCATTTAGTGGTAATATCATTATGACATTGTTATATCTCACCCTTTTAAATATTACACCCAAGCCATGAAAGGCCTCAGGGTTAATAAGTGTACAAAGTGTATAAATGTATAAGGTTAATAAATGTACAAAGGACACTCATGGCATTAATACTTTAACAATTCTAGTAATGTGCCAAAGTAAGAGAAAAATAAGTCAAAATAAAGACAAACCTGTTTTTCTTGGCAACCCTCCTCAGTCCACAGATTCTTGTCTGGGCTGTGTGCCTGAGAGGCTTCAGATAATTTCATCTCCTGTTTAATGTATTTCAGCATTCCGCTGAGTGTGCCTAAATCAGGGCAATCTGAGATCCTATCACACTGATCATCCACTGCATACTCAAGAGGATTGAATGAAGTCTCACTCAAGGCATCGAAAGGCACATGTGTAGTGCTGTCAGTAATCCTCCTTCCTAGTGGGGAATCCTTTATGGCATCTATCATATTTTTGGGGAGATCTAGTGAGCTGATGTCTGTAAGGCTGCGATCGCTCATAGAGTGCTGTATCCTCCAGTTTTTCAAGTCAGAGGCATCAGAGAACTTGTAAGAGTCCAGCGCTTCATATTCACCAAGTATATCAGAAGAAAGAGAGGATGACTTTAGCAGCTGGTTAAGGCCAAGCTTCCGTTCCCACCCAGAGATGCATGCTTTCAACCTGGTCAGCTCAGACTCCTACAGAAAGAAAGAAAAAACTCAAGTAGAAGGACTACTGGTGTAAAGAACGACGTTCGTCAATTTCTAAACACAGAACTGTTCAGATGCCTAAATCTAAGCATGTCACAATATTGAGGCAGATTTACTAAAGAAGTTGAAGAACTCACCTCAGAAATCCATTCTTCATGTAGAAAATTGGATGAATATTCACTTCAATTATCCAATCATATGATAAGCAAACTCCTGCTCACGTTGCATACTCAATCATGTGCCAATGCTTCTCATATAATTGGATAACTGAAATTAATATAGTTTTTTTTTCAGGGAAGGTTCACAACTTCTTAAATCATCCTCAATATCTGATCAGGCTGCATTTTTTCTTCGCAAATATGATCAACTCCTAAACCAGGCAACCAGAATTATTATGAAGTATGTGTTCTGCTGTAAAGAGACCCTATAGCTTTTGAATGCTGTGTGTGTGTGTGTGTGTGTGTGTGTGTGTGTGTGTGTGTATATGTGTGTATGTATGT
>NW_017306650.1:67005-129762 GCF_000935625.1 Nanorana parkeri | reverse complement strand
ACTGAGTGGCCAGATTATTATGACCATCCCATCAGTACTTCGTTGGGCCGCCTCGTGACTCCATGAGATGACTTCGTTGGGCCGCCTCGTGACTCCACGAGATGTTGAAAGGTGATGCGAGGAATCTGACACTTAGTGTGTGTGTGTGTGTATATATATATGTGTGTATATATACTGTATGTCAGATGAGCAGTCAAATTAAGTTGACTATAACAATTTGTATGGGGAATGGTTGTTTCCAGAAATATACCAACAGGAAAAAATGTTTTAACCCTTTCCTGTTTTGAAAAAAAAAAAAAAGATTCAGACAGTACTAAAAACCTGGCTGTGGCTCTAATCCTTTACCAAGCTAGCCAAAACAAAAAAAAAGGCACATTAGAATGCAATATATTCTATAATATATTAATACTATTTTCTGTTGGTGCATTTACTGAAACCAATGCAAACTATGGCAAGTTCCAATATAGTAAAAATGTTGAGACTTATTTAATAAGGAGTTTGCAAAGTGCACTAACTCACAGAAACCATTAAAATGTATCATTTACTGGACTTTTTACAGTATTTGATGGCTTTACATGGGTTACTGAACTTTGCACTCTGCCATTGCTCTTTCTACTGGCTTATTAAACAAACCTGATTGTGTTGCTACATATTCATGTTTTCAATAAGACTGTCAATTACCCACAGTGTTTTGTCTGGCTGGTATTCAGTGTGGTTTTAGCATAGTCAAGCAAGACAAAGCATTATGTCTTAGTATACAATTATTTTCTTAATATGAAACATAAAGTAAGACTGCCAGTGGATATATTAAAATAAAACCTCAAGTCTTAAAAAGCACTTCTTAACTGCAAACAAAGTCTATTAGACTCCTTACAGATGTTTTAATAGTGTAGCTTCTCCAGGTCCAATACAAATACCTATTATATTAATAAAGAGGAGGATTGTGGAAAAGCTCTTCGCACTAAAAATTAACATGTTTCCAAACACATATATATATACATACATACATACATACATACATACACTTTATTCCAATCATTGTAAATTTTACCAAAAGTGTTACGTTTTGAAAATCTTGTTCCACCTATAGCCTGTAATTATATCAGGACATGGATGCAGCCATACCTTTTCATTACATAAACTTCTTCTGCTTCCTGCTGATCCTCATATCTGATACGGTCAGTCTGATTAAGAACAATAGACTTTCTTCAGTCTCTAATGCCCAACAAGAGACCATGGGGTGGATATAACTATCCTCTCTGCCTTATACCATGCTCCTGTTTATTGCAGCCAGCATTTTGCTGTCCATTCATAAAATGCAAGGCATACTGTGTAGCCGGTGGAGCTGCGTTGAGTTATCTCTGGTTATCACAGCAGAGAGCTCTGTGACTGGAAGAGACAGGTCACATGACCAGGCTCTCCTCTTGGGTTTTTTTTCTTTTACAGGACTTATCACTGTCCTTTATATACTGTATGTGCAGTGCAGCCATTTGGCTGCTTTTAAAATTAGCCCTTCATTCTTTCTTGCGTAGGCTAGTACATGATGGTGCTCAATCTCTGATCAGGAACATGCATATTAGGTAACCTTGATCACAATAACCC
The DNA here is from genome assembly GCF_000935625.1 of Nanorana parkeri. Lineage (NCBI taxonomy): Eukaryota > Metazoa > Chordata > Amphibia > Anura > Dicroglossidae > Nanorana > Nanorana parkeri. Next base: position 128,160 of record NW_017306650.1, on the reverse strand, counting down.
TCCTCTTAGCGATCTCCCCCATAACTTACATTTAACCTCCCTGCAACCATAACACTGACCCTTTCCGTAACCCTCCCTAATATAAAGATATGCCCCTCAATAGGACTAGGATCCTCTGTGCATAAGACCAAGTCCTTCCGCCACTAAAAGGTTTCAATACTAGGATATCAGACCAGGATCCAATATTTCAAGGCGACTAGCATTTTTAAATGAAAGTTTAGCAATGTCAGCCTACATATTTTCTTATTGCAGGTTTCCTTTAAGCATAACCCTTGCAGGATTTATCCCTACCCCATACATAACAAGGATCTACTGAAAATCTAGTGACACGCCAATACATAGGATTGCATTTCTATAAACAGACATAGCTTACCTTCAGGATCAGTACTTCATTAGTGGCTTTGATCACCTCATTTCTGGCTTCGAGCTCTGTTTTCAAATTGCAGATTGTATCTTGTGCGTCTTCCAAATCTTGTTTCATCTGCTGCAGCTAGTAATAAAAAAAAAGAAAACAACAATGTCTATGAACTATCATACAGCAAACAGTCATTTAATATGGAATATGTATTGTCAGTGACAAAATGATGATGAAAAAATACAAACAATCTATGCTTTTGCTAGTTATACTTCCAATTTCTACTGAAAATGATATACGGTAGTAATATACCAATGCCAGAATATTTCTTTTAACCACTTGAGGATCGGCATGTTAACCCCCTTCATTACCAGGCCATTTTTTAAGTCTTCAGTGCTGTGACAGCTTGACTGAGAATTATTCTGTTATACAACACCCTACCCAAGTGAGTTTGATATAATCTGAGACAGAGCCTTCTTTTGTTGGCATTTAATAACCACTTTTTTACAATATAAAAAGGAAAAAATACTCTTACTTTCCATTATAAAACATAGCAAATAAAAATTCCAGGACAGTACGAAAACCCCTGAAAAGACCCCTTTTTGGAAAACATTTTTTGCCACACCTTCTAAGAAAGAAACATGCCGGTATTGAGGGGGTTAAATCATGGAGCTTGGTAATGGTGCAATAGATACATTAAATGTACAGGTCATACACCTAGCAAGGATGGTTATGAAGGAGTTAATGTACAGAAGTGCAGGATCAGGGAGGTGAAGGGGTCAATAATACAGGCCACTGCAGACACCAAATGGAGCTGACGTCTACAGGAGTGGAGAGGGGGTGAAAGGGTTACAAAGTAAAATATGCTTTTATTATTTTTTTGCTGCTACAGCCTGTTTTTACCAGAAACTAATGAAAGAATCATTCATTCATTAGTCCCTTCCTATGTAAACATTGCCATGTGATTGCGGTGATGACCAAATCACAGCGATCCGAAGACACAGAGCCAATCCAATCAGCTCTGTGCCTGTAGCTGATAATTTAACAGCAGGAGAGAACCGCTCGTGCGCACGCAGGGCATACGCACACAGGCATACTCGGGAGTACGTACATGTACATCCTCCTGGCACAACTGCTCCACCAACCAGCCATTTATGTTCAGTGGCCGGTAGGAAAGCAGTTAATAGGACAAAAGCAACGTTGTCAATATTTAACCTACAAGTTTGACATCACATTTCAGTCACCAACACATGCTGACAATCATTTTGGCCCTCTTGTAAATCACAAGCGCCATCAGGATTATGCTAATCAGCTTTCCTTTGAAAAGGCAATAACTATGACACTAAACTGCAATGTGATATTTGAAAGCCAATCAGGATCAGGAAATACTTGTTATGCCAGGATTCCACACAGCATAGTACATAGTGCGTCTCAAGGCCAGCAAACACTTTCATTAAACACTCCTGAATGTTTACACACTGCAAGGAAATTACTTCATATTGAGGTTTAACCCAGATTCCCAATCAGGCAACACAGAACATACAACAGATTTTTGCAACAAAGATTTAGTTATAAGCAAACAGTTGAAATATTTTTCTTAAAAAAAGGGAAATTATAGTGCATTTGACTCGTGTCACATTTTTACAAGCTTACTCTTCCATCATTTTTGTATTGTACTAAATAAAGCTATGTCACTAGAGGGAGCAAGCTCATTAGTCCAGGACAGGTGCTCTGTCTCCATCAACTAAATCATATCGGACCCTGTCACCAACTTCTCATCAAAGTCACCAAAGTTTTCTCGGTATATAGACACGGCGTGTGACAGCTGCATCTAAATATGGAGAAGAGTATATTTTATTTACCCATTACATCTCCTTTGAGCAAGCTTTTAACAGGTTTTAATACAGTCTATAGCTTGCTGAAATCTACATGTATAAAGTCACATATTTGTATTCAACACTTCCACATTAGAGCTGAAAGGTTCCATTTAGGGGAAGTTAACATGTTTGCTTTAAATCACAAGAAGCATATACTTACTTTTTTTTGCTTCCCCACATTCAGCACTGGGAGTTAAAGGAACTATCAGTTCTTCTGGGTATGGATAATTATGTGACTCGCTCCAAGTGAAAGTGCTGTGCTTATAGAACTGTTTCATAGCCCTGTGTAGGATCTGGCAAGTTTTGGCTTACACAGGGCTTTCCTTTTGCTCCTAGCTGAATGTAGTGTCTGGGGAGAGAAAGGAAGGCAAGTATATGCCTCATTCCCGACAGCTCCATGTCAGCACACAATGGGGCAGAGCCTACACCCATCATGTGCTGCCATGGAGCTGTCAGGAAAGGAAAATTGCGGTAAGTATGGTAATACAATTTTCCTGTTGTGTAGGCCTGCATCAAAAATAATCTATTGCTTTGCCCTTCAAGGGCATACCACAGATTCACGTTAAAGTCTTCCAGAAAGCTGCTTGAAGCTCGTTAAGTTGATTCTCTTATCTTTAGGATCTACAAGCTAACCCTGTTTATTTTAGAGGTATGCAGTCCATCCAGTCAACATTTATACTGCTATCTTTTGATAAATGTTGGAGAGCTGAAACCGCCTCTACTTGTTTCCATTCTGAGAGCAATTTCAGAGGTGACATTTCCCCCAATGGAGTTGTCAATTCACTTTCTCCACCTTGGAGTTACACCTTTCCTGCTTCTGCAGTGGAATTCTCACTACCCCTAATATTACAAGAGATATCCATCAAGTGCAGTTGTACCATTACAGTAGCTGACAGGGGAACTCTAAAACAAAGATCTCACTTTACAAGTACCTAATAGGTTAAAAATTGTGCTTGCTGATTCAACTTGTCAGCATCAACAGAAAAATGAGGAATCCTTCATTGTTGGGCTGACCTCAACAATAAGTCTGCCCACAACACTGCTTAGAATGCATCAGTTTGGTGGAAAAGGTGCAAGTATTGACAGTGACATGAGGCTATGAACTTTATAAAGCAAGGCACAAACTCTATGCCATCATAAAAACCTTCATGCTTAGTGTCAGGCAGCTCGTCTTTGTGCCATCACCCTTTCCTTGAAGATTCTATGATCATTTGTTATAGGATATGACTTTTCTTGTAGACATTGACAAACACAACGGCAAGGTGACACTTTTACATTTGGGAGCTAAACGGGCATGTAGACACCTTGTCTACCGCATCCAGGAAGGACATACACTGCTGAGTGGTCCCCTGCTGGGGAAGAACAACAAATCAACATTTGCTTCAAGTGACACTCTACAGCTAACAAGTTTATGTCAATTGTTAATTAACTTGTAGGAACTATATTCAGTAGAAAAACTACATTAATTATGACAAGAAGCCAGAAAATATTATATTTTTCGGCTGTACCATGACATATGCCCCCAGCAATTGTCAACAAGTCCAATTGTTTTTCTGTAAAGCTTGAATGTATGGCTAAGGTTAAAAGATACCTGTGGGTGTATGTCTGGGCAATATACACAAAGAAAACAAATATGTAGGACATTTTCCCATGTTTTTGAATACCAAGCAATGTGGAGTTCTCCTCTGCTGGACTGCAGAGCTATGTGGTGACGTCACCACTTCCCCACTTCCATAGCAAAAGGAGGAAGTGTTCTGTAGTCCAGCAGAGGAAAACTCAGCCAGGAACACTGCTTGGGATTTCATTGCAGTAGAGGTGGAGTTGTCAGGAAGTTAGGAACTCACTGAATTTCTGGCAGGAACAGTATGTATTTTTCTGTGCTTGCAGCAAGGGACAAATCTTGCGAAAATGTGCATTAATTGCAGAGATGTACTGTGTATGTTTTTTTATCCAAATATAGACTTTACAACACAACTCCAGTCAAAAAAATAAAACAAAATGCTGAGACAGCACGTCTCACCACAACCCTCTACCAGAGCATTATAATACAAATGGAATTTCAACTCCAAATGTAAAGTTATTACTGTGTCATTCCGCCATCATAGCCAGTTGTTATCAATGTATATACCGCATGTACTCATTGCTGTAGCTGCACTGTACTGAATTGCTAAAACAAACACAATAAAAAAAATTGCCAATTAAAAGGTTGAAGATCATTTTGCCGCAGTGTTTTCCTTTAATCCAGAGCTGTCCTTTGCAGTACTTTTCCGCCACTAGATGCCCCCAGCCAGCAACTTTCAACCTACTTCCTCAGCTTGGGCTGTCTCTGATCCACCCCCCAGCCTGTGACTGGACAGTGAAGGAGAAGCAGCACAGTGATTAGCTCATCTCTCCGTCACTCTGCTTTCTTTTCCTATCAGAATACTACTTGTCAGAACATAAACTCATTAACTCCTTGTACTGCTTTTTCCTCTGCCGGTCTGAGCTCTGCTATACAGTGAGTGCAAGCGACTGATACCAAGTTAAATTCAAGTGCTTCTACTGCATCCAATACATTTAATGTTGCAATAGTCAATACATAGCTGCATTCAGTTGTGTCTTTTAGATTTGACTTTCTGCTTTAACTTTCAGCCTGGTTTGTTGTGGATAATCTCACCAAGGATCCAAGACACCATGCCTGATCTAGTTAGGCCAGCAACATGTGTGACCAAATTAAGCCTTAATCCTCTTGTGTGCCACTTAGGGTAAGCGGCAGGATTGGCCTGTGTGAGGGCAGACGACGAATTACTGAATATTAAGTTACTAGCATTCATTTTACTCACTTTACAGCTTTAGAGGAAAACTATAAAACTATAATTAGGTATTTAGATTTAAATGCAACTGCAGTTGGCATAGTGTAAACGAATACGTATTAAAGCCTTACTCCAGACAGAGTAAGAAAGAGCTAAAATTTATCATGTTGTTATCCTGTCTATGATTCATTGGGGGGGATTTTCCATCACTTACTGTCTTTGAGACATTCATACAAAATGGGAGGAGCAGCTGTCACCAGGAAAATATGGCACATACAGCAATAAAAGCCATTGTCAGACATTTTAACCCTTCTCTACTCTACTTTCGTTTTTTTGTGTCCCCCTATTGAAGTAGATTTGCAGTAATTTCCTCTCCTGACAGGAAGTGAGAGAAAATATCCTCAACAGGGATACATGTACATTGAAGATGCTATAGTTGCCCTTTTTAGTCTACTGGATTGCTGCGTAAATTGTCAGCGCTATATAAATACCTGTAATAAATAAAAAGGTAAAGTGGGAAAAGATCATGAACACACAAAGCTAGCCTACATTCTCTCAAGTACTAGGACCTTAAGCTTTCCCAAGATCCCTCGGTGAGTACCGTCACCAGCGCCCAAGCGAGGGCACTGGAAGCCTTGGTCGTAAGGGTGTATCTCTCATTTGTTTTTTTGATTTCAATTTAATGCACTGTCTGATTTAAGGGGTCTCCGACAAGCTCATTTCACTTCATAGAGACATTTGGTTTGAATCAGATGAGACACGGCACATAGACTTGCAAAAGGAGAGATAAGCAGTGCTATCGAGCAGGAGCCAAAACCAGAAAATATGACCACCCCCTAGATACATACCTATACAGTAAACTTATGAGCTACACATAGAAACAAGATTGTCAGACTAATAACATTCTCTAACAGGATTTTGTTTTTTACATTTAACTGATCCAGTTCTAATATATGCCTAAACGTAGAATATCGTTCCCCTTTAAGGCTAAATAACAGTCAAAGAAAGTATAACACTGAACACCATTACATACATATACTATACTGATGAAACAAATAAAAGAAACCTACTACACCCAGAAATGGAAACAGCAGAATACATGTGATGATGCTGCTTTAAAAGCAACAGTCAAAAGTAGCTGCGGAGACCTCTTGCTGGGTCAGACTGCTACCTTTTCTCTGGAAAGGCGATCAATTCCGTCCAGCTTATGTACAAGCCTGTCTGATTCTTTATTAGCCTCAGCCAGCTGCTGTCGGGTTTCCATGAGCTCCCGGTGAGTTAATTGCATCCGTTCTCGGGCCAGCCGTACTTGCTGGTTTAGCTCCTTCTCCTCTTGCTGTTGTTCGCAGATGCAGCTCTGCTGTGACTTAAGTGTCTAAAAAAAGCAAACAAAATGGAGTCATTTATTTCCAAAATAAACTATAGGGATGCCCCGATACAGGTTTTCCTGTATCGAGTACGAGTACCGATATTTATCTTTCGATGCTTCTGCTAGCATGGAGCCGGCTTTATGGGCAATCAGGAAGTTGGGCGGCGGGTCATTACCTACCGCCTGGCTTCCTGATTGACCGGGAAGCCGGCTCCATGGAGTTTGGCTGGCATAATGCGGATTGGCCGGGAAGCCAGCTTCCTGGCCAATCAGCATCAAGCTGGCCCAACAGCATGGAGCTGGCTTCCCGGCCAATCAAGAAGCCGGGCGGCGAATCATTCCATGTTCCTTCGCGGCACTGCCGGTCAGAGGAAATCTCCCTCTGACCAGAAGTTCCGGTATCGGGTGTAAGTATCGTAAGTATCGGAGCATTTGGGCGAGTACGAGTACTCGCCCAAATACTTGGTATCGGTGCATCCCTAATTAACTACAACATTATAAATAGTTGTTGTGCCAAAACCAAGAACCACTAAATCTGCTTTTATTTCAAAGCTAAGCAAAAATACTGATAGTAAGAATCCCTCTCCAGCTTTGGCCTTGTTTCAGTTATGCGGCCTTCTTATTTTTATAGTGCGATCCTCATAGAGCTCTATGGCCACATAGTTCTAAGACATCACAATATATACAATCATATGAAAACGCAAGTGCACCCCATGGAGTTTGCTGACTTTTTTCCACATATTTGAACAAGCAAACTTTGGATCTTCATTCAAACCTGTCACCATGTTTACCTGTTCAAATATGTTAAAAAAAGTTAACATATTTACTTCCATAATTACTTACTTTTTCACACGACTAAAAATTTCCCACATCATCAAAACCAAGCGAAAGCAATTTGTGTAAATACAAGGAAAGGAAGGAAAAAGCTGCACACTAGATTAGTTACTGCTGTAACGTTTTTGATCCACACCCCAAAGACCATATACCTGAAGCTTCTCCTTTGGTGTGTTCTGCTCAACAACTGATCCTTCATGGGGTACTGTTTTTTTAGGATAGAAGTGCCTATACCCTATTCAGTTATGCATTTTCCAGCATGTTTAAAAAAAAAAATCTGTCTGATTCTATAGAATCTTTGTACACTTTTTATCACTGGCTTTTTTTTTTTTTTTAAAGCAGAACTGCACCCAAAAACAGAGAGAAAATTAGCTAATCATGAATCATTGGTTCCTTCTTCTGTTCATCTCACAATGCATCTCTGTTATACAGTGACAGGGCTGCCATCAGGGGGGGTACGGCTGATACTCATGTAAGGGGCCCGGGCAGCCTGGGGGGCCCGCTCAGGACCCTTACATGAGAATCAGCCGACGGTGACAGCGGGAGTGCAAAAAGTGAAAATCAGGGAAAATTCAGGAACGTCCAATACATTTAATGATGTATAAATGATTACAGAGCTGCATTAATTTGTCTCTGCATGACTACCGAAATGTCAGTCGTGTACAGCCAGCGTTAGCCTTTCTACTAAAATGATATTATTGGGGTGCAAAACTAATAAACATCACTTACCTGTTCCATTTCAGTTATTGCTAGCTGCTTTTTCTCAGATTCTTTATGTAGCTGATTTACAAACTGATCTTTCTGAAGCAGGTCAAAGTCTTTTTCTCGAAGTTGCTCCCTCATTTCCTGGAGTTTTTCTTGCAGGGATGAAATCTGGGAAAGATCATGGATACATGGAACAACTGGTTTTCTGTGAATGCTGTGCGTCCTATTCTAAATGGCTGACTTTATGTATGCATGTGTGGTTAGGGTAAAGTGATCCCAGCAGAAAACACGTATGTTCGGGAGTATCCTGCAGAGAAAGACCATTGTGCTCCATGTCAGAGCAGCACTCACTCTAAAGTGGTCTGACACCCCCTCACGGAGTCAGAGCTACAGATCGCCAATAGCAAAATTCACTGCTGATTGCAGTGCTGCAAGCAAAAATTGGGCCTCAAGGTGAAAGTAGGTGTAGTGTAGAAACTGCTAACCTGTGACATGTGACCTTTTGTTTCCTGTTCAGATTTCATTAGTGCAGTTTCCAGTTTAATAATTTTCTGTTCCAGTTCTTCTTTGTGTTGCCGAATGGTGGAGTCCAGTTGGGTTAGCTACAGCAAATGAGAAATGTAACAAAGTGAGATTCCTAAATAACATTATATCTATAGGTTAGCCCCCCCCCCCAGAAAGCAGCTAGGCTCACTACTGACATGTAAGGGGAGGCTTACTGTGATCCCTACAAGTACAAGAGTAGTAAGGGCCACTGAAATCCTACATATGTGTACTGTCCTCCAGATGTCCACTGGTTGCAGACAGAATGGATTGCAGAAGGAATCTGGCGGAGGATTCAGGTAACGATGTGTAAGTGACGTTCAGTACAGCAGTACTGAACCTCAGTGGTGATTCTTCAGGGGGGTAGGCTGTGGGCAATTGATTTTTTTTTTCGATCAAGTAGAATTGGGCTTTAAAGATCATTCTGCTTCTGTGGACACCCAACTGATGTAATAGGGGGTAATCACTCCCCTCTTGCAATTTCCCATTACTAAGAAGAGTTTACTGTAGTGGTGGGCAACTCCAAATCCCAACACGCCTCTGGGAGTCATGCTTGTAATGGTCAGTCTTGCAATGCCTCATGGGACTTATAACAACACAACAGCCGGAGGGCCAGAGTTACCCACCCCTCGTTTACTGTCACTTTTCAGGTAAAAAGAGTACCGGTAATGAGAAAGTGTAAAGGCTACTACTGTTGAGCACTCCTCAGAATGCTATCTGTCTTGCTTTCATGCTGAAAAAATGGTTTTCCTAGAATGGGTTTCTCTCAGTTTGGGTTTTCCTTAAAGCCCAATCTGTTATGTCTATACACACAGATTTGCCACTCCCTGTTTTTCCAACTAAACGCCGGGCCATTCTGATACGCAAAGTGTCTGTGCCTTCTCATAGTGTCGAATCTTGCTGCCCCTAGCTATCTCCTGCTCACTTCTTCTGGGCAGTGAGTTAGCCAATCAGAGTAGCGAGCAAATAGGAATTTGTGTGAGCAGGACTTGGCTGCAAGCTCCAACACTACCTGCAAGTGTCAGAGCTTTGCTTGTCAGAAAGGAAGAGGATTTAGGATTCTTAAAGAGTTGTTTAATGGAAGAGTGGAAACTGGGCTATCATTTTAGAAACAGTTGGAGCTGGACAAAATCTGAGAAGGGTCCCTTTTAACAAATCCCTTTTAACAAATATCAACTGCCAATTTTATAGAGTTTTTACTACTTAAGAATATGTTTGTGCTCTGTCCTAGTTGTTGGTCATTTGTATCGTCTCTTGCTCTTTTCTTTGCGAAGAGTTAGGCCTCATGCACTTGGCTGCACAATGCCGTACACTGCCAGGGCGGCGCGGATTTCTGCACCCGGGAGTCACAGGTGTTTGTGTTCAGCCACGGCCAGCAGCCGGTACAACTCAATTACAGGTTGAGACACACCACTCTCTACATTTCTGAGCTGTTGCATGTGTACAGGGACAGATGAGCGGCCATGGACACAAACAATTTGCGCGGCTGGACGCAAACACCTGGGCGCAGAAATACGCACCTTCTCGACAGCGTACAGTCCTCTGCAGCCAGTTTAAGGAGACCTTAAAGCCCAGCTGAACAGCTAAAAAATTGCAATCAGCTAAATAAATTTAAAGAACGCCAGGATTTTTTTGTATTAACCTTTGCAGTGGGGCTACCCCCACACTGCAAGGGTTAAGTGCTCGTTTGTGTCTAGGTAAAAAAAAAAGTTATACTCATTTGAAGCTCTGAGCCGGCTTCTTGTTACACTGGTCCTTCCAACCTCTCTCCCCCTCCTCTGCAACGGTCTAAGGTCCTGTAACTCATCATGTCTGGAGGGAGCAAGCATCTTCTTTAGGGTGCATCAAAACAATATATGTTTAAAGTCTTGCAGTTCATTTTCATTAGAAAGCTGCCGGAGTAGAAAAGCCAACCAGCATGCTGCAGAGAGGTACCCTTGTTATCTGTGGGGAAGTAGTGGTCTGTCTCGAGAGACTGAGCTTTGCTGAATGCAGAATTATGGGTCTGACTCAGCAGAGAGTGTGTTGGACCTCTGCAGAGAGACCACTACTTTCACACAGAGAACAAATGTCCTGATGTGCCGTTGCTGGCAGGGGACAGGATTTTCTACTCAGTCTGTAGCCGCTTTAGAAACAAAAACTGGAAGACATTGAGCACCTTTTGTTTTGACACACCTGAAATGTATTTAGCGGGTTTAAACTGAAAGTTTATTTGGGCTTTAGAATACTGGACTATATTAGTGCAGAGTAACAGATTAGTGTCAGTTCACACAGTGTTAAAAGATGGCAGACTTACCTGGGCTGCCCTCTGCTTCAGCTCCCAGTTCCTGTCTTTCAGGGCCTGGTCCATATCCAGAAACTCATGGTCTCTCTCATCCAATTCATTCTTACATGTCCTTCATTTTATATTACAAAACATAATGTTAACGCATATGGAAGGTTTTCAACCATTAAAAAGTCTCTTTAATGCAGATTTTTCTTTTATTGTGTCTGTAAGTCATGGCACAATAATGTCATTATCTTTAGCTTTCTGCATTGTTCCCTTCTAAAAGCATTATTCTGTTATTCTTTGAAAAATAGACAAGGGATGTTGTACTGTAACAGACACTGAAGTGTCCTTGAGAACAAACTCTAGAGTGAATCTGCACTCTTTTTAAACTTTTAAAAGTAAACATCTAATAGCAAAAACTGCAAGATGCCTCATATTGCCTTTATAAGGGCCTATGTCAATGAACTATGGAACCTGTCAATGGCATCAGTTTGACATGCTTTTGAGGTCATTCAGAATACATTGAAATTTGCATTTGACCTGCAGTTGACTTACTCCTGACCTGTATTTTACCTGCTTCAAGCTGGTTTTGCATTCCCATAGTCCTATATGAGAATGCAAAACCCATTTGAAGCAAAATAAATCATGGCATAGGCCCTTAATGAGATAAAAATGTTTGCGCACCTGCCTGATATAGTTGTGCTTTGTTACTGGGCCCTGACTTCATGGCTCGGCTCCAACAAATGCCATTCCCCTGTCCAAAGATTTATCTCTTTCCTTTCATTTGAGAAGGTATTATGCTTTGCCCGTTTAGGAGCTATGCAGCGTTAATGTTGCACTGCTAATTAGCTTCTTGGCTCATTGATTGCCTAATGTACCCGTCTTGTCGGGGTTATGGGGTATCAGCCCTGCGTGGTTACTCCCCTTTCTCAGCAATGGGTGCTTTGATGTGGGTATTTGCCCTATACTCTGTGGGTATCGTCATTCCAGTGATATATTCCAGTTACTTTCTATTTTGTCTGATGATGTATCTCACTTGTTGCTGAGGCAGTCTGAACAGACAGTGGAATGGCAGTTGGCAGCTGTGAAGCCAGGTCACAGGAATAAAATGAAAATATATTAGGAGATTATAAAAAGAGGCTTTTTTGGGGGTAATAAAGATAATAGCAGCCATATTCTGCCCTTGGAATGGACTTAGATTTTTAAATTTTAAAGACAAACAAATTCATTTTTAATGCATTTTGAGCCCAAAAGCAGTAACGTTCTTTTTAATAGTAAGAATAATACAAAAAGAAAACACTGTTGTCTATAACCTGAAGCGGGGTGATGTGGCATCAGCAACTGTTAATAAACAATCTACTTTTCTGATACATTTGAATTGCCTATAGCAACTAGATTCCGGTTGCCACCATACTCCAATGCAGACAGGTACATGAAAGAATCTGTTCCTATGTTTCACAGACTTTTCTGGTCGGACATTTAGAGTGTTTCTATAGTTCTGGTTTCTATAACAAAAATACATTTTCCACTGGGCAAAATTAATCTTAAAAGGAGAACTATGGGGTTAAGGCTTTTCCCCATAGTTCTCCTTAGGGTAACGGGAGGACACAAACTAGCGTCGTCCTCCCGTCACCCTAAGCGACGACGCAGTATACCGCGAGCTACAGCTTGCGGTATACTGAGACACCGCAGCTGAAGCGCATCCCGACAATTATGTCTGGATCCGGCCAGCCGTGTGAGTGACAGCTGGCTCTGCCTATTTAGACAGCCTCTCCTTTTTACTCAGAGAGACTTAATGTCTTTATGGCTAACTATTATATTCTGCATCAATGTGAATAGAACTTTAACAGTCAAAACATGATGGCAGGACTGGTCCACAGCTCATGGGTCTTTGCTTCTGTCTGCCTCAAAGATAAAATCCTTTTGTGTTTAATATTAGGAGATTTTCTGCAGAAAATATGATTCTTGATCACTTTCTAAAATAGGATAGAAGAATCATTGGACCACTAGAAATAGGCAAGATGACCTTTCTACAGATAACACCCCAAATAAATAATAATTTCAGTGTTCGCTTACCTTAAGTCCTCTGTAAGGGCTTGTATTATGACGTCTTTTTCTTCCACTAATAAGTGGGTCTTTGTGAGTGCCTCTTGAAGCTCTTCAACATGTTCGAGATTGTCCTGCAACTGCTTCTTCACATGCTGAAGCTCCATTTCCATGTCTTCTTTGCTCTTGAGATCCATCTCAGCTCTAGTTACTCTTTCTTGTAACAAAGCAACTAAAACAAGAAAGGATTTTAATGATGTCCCAAATATCAGAAGAATAACTGATAGATTGATTAATAACTGTTTACTGCAAAGTACTATCTGAATGGATAATTAAAATTAATTTTGGAGGTGTCCACATGCTGTTAACAATATACTGTAAATTGAACTACTCAGGTAGGTTCCTGCCTTAAACGTGTTTTGTTAAACCTAAAGGGCATTGTACAATGAGATTCTAATGTCCATTACCACCATAATAATTACATGGCACGGTAAGAAAATGTATTACACAGCCTGAACCGGAATTTAAAATGGACTGAACTAGTTTGCATAAATAAAATATATTCCTAACATGTCAAATGTATACCATAATAGCATTTTAAGCACCACCTTTTATCATTAAAGCCTTAAGCAGCCAGACATTTTCTGAGTCCCTTCTCCCCCGTATTCTGACTGCAACATTGAAAATTTGTAGCAAGCAACAAGGAGAGAGGCTGCAGCAGGTCTGAACACAGCTAAGTGATTATTGTAACTGCACAGGCTTCAGCATTTAAATGGATGCGTCATCTCGAAACTAGCATCTCAGTCTAGGAAGTATTGCTAATCCTGAATGATGCCCTAACAAGGATGTTACTTCCCCTAAATGCCTGTAAATGTTACACAACACATTACTTCGCATGCATATACTTCCTATAAAACAAGTCTATTTTAATAGGATTGAAATCTTTGAATAGTAAAAAAATGTATACATGTTACAATAATCACTGGCCTTTAAATACAGCAATCACTCTAATCTCTTACCAAGCTGTGCTTTGTCAGTAAGTTCAGTCTCTGTTTTCTGTAAAATCAAATCCATCTGATTCAGTCTGTTGTTCTTAGACTCCCCATCAGCAGTGACTGACAACAGCTGCTCTTCAGTGTGCTTCAACTTGTCTTTGCAATTGTCCAGTTCACGCTTTACCTGCCTACAATACAAGAGAAATGATTGTATATTATACATTCTAACAACACTGTGTAATAATAAAATTGCCCTGCAATATACAGAGCCCATTTGGGAGCCCTGGTACCATTTAACACAGGAATTATGTACAAAGGTAAGGACCAGCTGATGGAGGCAACCTGTGACCACCTGGAGCAGGTGGTATATAATGGCCATTTCCTGATAAAGATGGTGCATTGCTTGCTTAGCAGATTATTGTGTACATGTATTCTAACAGGATTCCTACTACACTCAAGAAGCACCAAACTATCGATATATCTACCCCACTCGGTGGCAAAAACTGTTTGCCATCAGTGATACTATGGTCGAAATTAACAATACCATCTACGCAGGATTCTCTCGTATTCTCAAAATGCAGATGCAAAAAAAAGTATTGTGACAGTACAATTACGATGACAGCCAGTGGTTGGTACTAATAACATAAAGCCAATTTTAGAAAACGCATGTCACTCAAGGAGAGCAGTCAGTCGAGGCCCACTAGTCTGACCAATACAGTCGTCACTGAGGGCACCAATGTCTTCTTGTACTAGTCGCAGGAAGACCAACAAGCAAGAACTAAGAGCTCTCAAGAATGGCTGCTGAAGATTTATTTTATTTGGCAACAACAGATCATTTTCTTAAACTTCTCTTATTTGTTTTCTTTTGATTTGATAAATGTAGACATGAGGGAAGCAAATTGTTTTCAAATGGCTTATTAAAAGGCATTTGTATTAGATGGCAGGGGGGCCGGCAAAAAAGCAGACCTTCTGTTTACCATGGAAGGTTCACTTTAAAGTGGCAAAAGATTATATTGGGTGTGTTTTCACATAGTTCATAGATTTACTTTAAGCGACTTGTTACCTCTGCCTCCTCTTTAAGAAGTAAGGTAATGTGTACTCCAAATGTTGAGGACAGAGCAGAATTGTTTTCCTGTTAAAGTTGTGACGGGTACCCAAAATCTGGAAATTCGACTGACCATTTCCAATCAAACATTTGGCCTAGTGTAACTTTTTTCGTCAAACATTCTTAGGCCTCATTCACACGAGAAACGGCCGGCATATACAGCTCCGTGCACGGCCGTATCGGACAGCTCCCGGGAAGGACAGATGCTGCGTGTAATTATTATGCAGCCCTTGTCTTTCTCTATGGGACTACAGGGCCGTACGCTGCCCTATGCGTCAGTGCGGGTGTCTGTACTCGTACGCTGACAGGATGGATCCTGTCTGCGTCCGAGCCTGGACATCCGCACCCGTACGGACCTGCACTAGGGTCAGCGTATGGCCGCGTAGTTCCATAGAGAAAGACAGGGGCTGCGTACTAACAACACTAAGCACCTGTCCTTCCCGGGAGTTGCCGATACGGCCGTGCACGCTGCACGGAGTTGTACGCGCCGGCCGTTTCTCGTGTGAAGGAGGCCTAAGGAAGATCCACATGTCCTTGTGACACTGAGATAAAAATTAAGTTAGTGTTTAAATGGTATGCTGGATTTGAAGCACTGTGGTATGCATTCATACAAGTCTAAGAGGTTTATGCTGGAATATTTATATCATTCTGTGATGTTTTTGATTGTCCTTCATATTAAACTGAGAACCAGCTCATGTTTTGGTTCTTGGCATTAGATTTTAAAGAATAACTCTAACTAATACATGGCCACATATCAAAATTACCTATTTCTGCAGCAAATAATGTATACATATGTAAACTGAAACACATTACAGTAAATATACATGTTTAAAAAATGTTTGTGATGTTTTCTTACTCCATGTTTTTGCTCAACTGATGAACATGATGGGTTTTCAGTACTATTTCTTTATTGGCTGCTTGCAGTTTCTCTACTGCGGTTTTCATTTCTCCATGGTACGATGATCTCTGCTTCTCCAGTTCAAATCCCAACTTGGAAATCTACATTAAAAGTGAAATGATCATATATAGTAGAGAAACAGATTCTAAAAACTTGATGTCCTGATTATTTCAAACAATAATAAGATTTTTGTACTCATTTTAAAATCCTTTCCTTGGAGTCCTTTGAGGAGCACAGAAAACAGAAAAACTGTAGACCAGCGCAGGAAAACCCCTCCCATTACCAGAATGCCTCAGTTGTCTAGCAAAGCAATACCAAGAGCATGTTCATTAACACAGAGGGGTGTGACCTAGGTCCTAGGCCTAGACCTAGTCCTTCAATGGACTCCAAAAAATGATTTTTTTTTTGGCAAGTAAAACAATTCTATTTTCTTTCTTGGCCATTGAGGGACACAGGAAGTCTTTAACCTGTGGGATGTACAAAACCAAGTGAAAACTTCAGACAAGAGGGGAGAGGGCCCAGCCACACTCATCAAAGCCAGATGGGACTCTGTGGACGGAACAGACTATAAGAGCAGAGGATAACATGATTCTAGGCTGCAGGCACCGGCAGTAGAAGCACTGCTAACAGACACCCAATCTTTAGTAGAATGTGAGCTAGGGGCAACCCAGTAAAGCAGGACTGTCCTCCCCATGTCTAGAATCAGACTTGTTGTAACTGGACGATGGTAAGGCAGCATATAGGCTTAGGGTAAGAGGCAAGGCTTTAGATACTCATGAAACCCGGACAGCTGACATGCACCTGCTACCAGCTGGGTATCAAGGTTTCTGTAGGCGGGCCGGAGGAACCAATCAGAGATCGAAACTCTATGTGGGTCTTTGCAAGCAGAAGTGACATTTCTCCCAGCGGATGACTTCAGCGCTCAGTGATACACTGGAAAACCTTACAACTATGCTGTATAGAGGACTACATATCCCAGCAATAATGCATTATACAGCGCAATGCAGAATACCACCAGCTATAGAGGAGTACAACAAATCCCAGGAATGCATTATACAGTAGTGCAATGCCGAATATCACTAGCTATAGAGGACTACAAAACCCAGGATTAGTACATTAGACAGCGCAATGCAGAATACCACTAGCTATAATGTACTATTGCTGGGATTTGTTGTATGCCTCTATAGCTGGTGGTATTCTTCATTGTGCTGTATAATGTATTGCTGGGTTTTGTAGTCATCTATAGCCGGTGCCATTCTGCATTCATTGCTGTATAACTTTACACTTTTCATTTCACTATATTGCACACCACACTTTTGTTTTCTTTTTTACGTCCACTGCTCCAAGCTTGCTCCTGTGATGGACTACACTCAATACAAACTAGTAGTCCATCACTGGAGCCATTTTTTAAAATGTATTTTATTTTTTATCTGATTAATCGAACTTAATAATCGGCTAACTAATCGATTTTGAAATAAATCGTTAGCTGCAGCTCTATTATAAATAATTACCTAATTCTTTTTTTTAATATTAATCACAGTGTATTTACATGTCTGACACCTTTTGATTTACATAAAATGTACAAGTATTGGAATGAAACAAGGAAAGTGATTTGGTGAGAGTAACTTAGTGAGATATGCACCTGTTGCTCTAGCTGTGCCTGGGTGTCCTCAAGGTCTCCGATTCGAGCAGTTTCCTGCTGTAGCATCTGCTGCTGCTGTTGAAGTGTCTGCTGCAACCGTACATTTTCTTCACTGGTTTCTTGAAGACTTTGGGTCTTTAACTTCATTTCCTTTCTCAAACACTGAACCTTGTAGAACATCCAGGAATAAAGATATTTAATGACAGTACATTGTATACAAGTGCCTGACCATTCACAAGTTCAATACAAAAGGACCGTTAATGGCAAATGTTTGTAAACTACCTCATTTGGGGCCACGTCACACTAGCAATCCTGACGCTGGCAACAACTCACCAGCAATGGGTTCGCTACCCAAAACAGTAAATTGTCATCTGGTCCCATGTGTTGCTCAGCAGCATTTCAGTCAACTACGTGGAGAGTATTTGCTCTACACGGCAATCCTGTGGCTGGTCAGTTGCCTCCTGCGACAGAATCGCTAATGTGACATCGCCCTTGTTGAGTCAAGTTTAACTTACCCCTTAATTTAGCCACACTTTGCAGTCTGATGGTAAATTTAAAAGATAATGTACAAACAGCTACGTAGTGCAAGGACCACATACATATATACATCTAAAGGAAACTGGGCATAGACTGTACAAACAGAGGGTAAGACTTGACCAAATTTTACAGTTATAACATTTGGACAATGGCCGTTTTCTTCTGGAAATCCATACCACAGTCTGGAAAACTAGAATGGTTTTTGGTCAGTTTTAGTTTACATTTTCTTTGAGTTTACATGATTAGAAATAGCTGTTTTATTTTTCTAAAATAGATTAAAAAAAACATTAGATTCCTTTGCCATCTCTGTAAAATGACAACTGTTTGTTCAAACAATTCTACTGTTATCTGCATATCCAATGACTGACCATGTCCATACCATAGGGAAAGTGATAGTTCACAAAAATAAATACCAAAGGGTCTTGTCAATAAAACATGTTTGTAAGAAAAAACGTTTTCTAGTTGCCCATAGCAACCTTTTCCAAGATATAATTTTTATAGTCCTGGTCTGACTGTATCCAGGAATCTGATGGTTTGCAATGGGAAAAAAGAAAATGTTTCCTTTATCACATGACAATAATAGTATATTTAAAGCTAAACTCCAGACAGATATAAAAATATAAAAACACACACACACACAATTTAGTGTAGTTGTGAATATGTTAAAACAACAACAACAAAACCTAAAATGTATTTTTACATCCAGTTAGTATAAGCTGACTGAATCTCAATATTGTCCTCCAACCAGTCCTTTTTACAAAGCGTTCTTACTATGAAAAGGAGGGGAAATACTAGGAGCCAGTAAAGCTCTGTTGCACACACTTATGCTTACAGGGAACATACAGACAGGAGAAGAGCACAGAGTGAGCGGAGTTAAAGGGGAAGTATTGGGAGACTGAAATGAACTCTTTCCAACGCTCAGAGTTATTGTGTTACACTGCAGCTGTCACAGGCTGGCTCTATAGATCGAGAGCTGAGCAATCACAAACTGCTGATAAGCCCATGGTCTTCTCCATGCAGAGAGCAGTGACAGTCATGGCTCTCTGCAGCGATTCACCCCTCCCCTCTCCGTTCCTCCAGCTATCATTGGAGGGACAGACAGGGGAGGGGGCAGGCATAGCTTGGCTCTGAGAGGCAGAGCCAGCTGTCAATCATGTGGCAAAGTGGATCCTGACAATATTGTCGGAATACTTCCCAACTGCAGCGCAGCTGTGCGCTGTCAGTATAGAGCAGGCAGTAGCCCACTATATGCGGAGTTTGGGTCACGGGAGTACATTAGTAAAATGTACTCCTGTGACCCAAATGAGAACTAAAGGCAAAAAAATAGGTTTGGCTTTAGTTTGCTGTTAAGGGACTTGTTGGCAGGCTGCTGCTCCTTTATTGCCCATTTAATAGGCTGCAAGCATGGAAGTGACATTCTGACAAGAGAACGTTTTGTCACCTTATCTTTGCAGTCTGGCAGAGGTGTATGAATTGAAAAAAAGTGGCTGGACAGAATTACAAATCATTTGGCAGATCACGCAGTTCCAAGTTTAATACTTTAACATGTTTAATGTGTATTTAGTGGTTTGCCTGGAATTCAGCCTTTATACTTTTTACTCTGATATAATTTACCTCCTCTGATTTTTTCTTTATCTGATCTTCAAAATCTTCTCTGTTTCCTTCTAGCTGCTGTAAATAAATACTCAGCTCTTCTTTACATATAGCCAGGGCCGACTCAAGCTGTTTCACCTACAAGTTGAAAACACCCAAACATACACATTCCTTAAAAGTGTAGACACAAAAGGGACAAATTGGGAAATAATATAAGCATGTCACTCTGCCCAATGGCCCACCTTTAACGTTTCCTCCTTCACTTGGTTCTCAAACACCTTAACTGCATCGGTGGTGTTTTTTGTTCGATGATCCAGTTCCTTTATGAAAAAGGATATTTTTGTTAGAAATAATAGCAGACAAAGCACCCCAAATAAACTGCTAAATGGGGGTGCGGTTTAAACTGTGGTTTCATTCTAAAATCGAATGTTGTTAAAACCAAATGTAATTTCAACCTACATTCGTGAAATCTCTGATGGCATTATCACATGTTCTGACAAGATTTTTCGTATGAACTTTTGAATGTAAATTACTAGTCTGTAGCCAGTTTTATTTTCTGGGGCAGGGCTTTGCTCCAGTCAGAGCAGGATGATTTCCCAGCTAGAATAATCTGCTATCTTAAGGATACCCTTCTCACAAGATGCATGTTTTACTACTGAATAAAAGCTCACCACCCTTGGCAATTGCAGTTAGCGTTACCCCATATACTATTTTTCAGTTGTGATATTATACCGAAATGCAAAGTCAGAAGAAAAAGGATCTACAGAATTAGGAAACGCTCCTGATTAAAAAAGCACCCAATTCACTTCAAGGTGATTTTTATATGATCTTAAAGCTAAAAAGCCAAATTAAAAAGGTTTCAGCTGGGACTGAAGCCACCTGTAGTTATCTTGTACCGTATACCCTCCCTATCTCAGAATTGCATAACTTTAAGGCTGGCCATAAACTTTTCTATTTTTATAGTTTAGCACGCGGGCTTACCAAATAGAATAGAACTTATATATCCATCAACACACATGAGCGTTGATGGATGAATCACCCGTTGTATCCTTTGTATTCTGACAGTTGCCACCAGTTCCTGTCAGAATACAAGAATGGTTTGAAGATTTCCAACAGGCTCCTTTATTCAGCTGATCGAGGGATGCCAGCAGGAAAGTTGGCGAATTGTAGGTAGTTCATGAAGAACCAGCCAAAATTTGCATAGTGTATGGCCAGCGTAAAACTTTTGGCAGCAAATAGATGAATCCGGGGCATATACTTTATTTCTGATTTGTCTGTGTGAGGATTTTACACAAAAAGCTGACCAGCTGTACTCATAAAGCCAAATAAAAGTCAGGTCATGTAGGCAAACTCCACTTGCATGTACCGTATATGCCGGCGTATAAGACGGGTTTTTAGACCCAAAAACACTGCCCGAAGATCGGGGGTCGTGTTATACGTCGGGTATACTGTATGTAGCTTCGGCTACATACAGTATAACACGCTGAGCCAATCACGGCAGGCTTTGTATTCATTAATACAAAGCCTGTATTAATGAATGCAAAGCCTGCCGTGATTGGCTCAGCGCGGTATACTGTATGTAGCTGAAGGGCGGAACCCGGAAGATGGAGGACGCTGCGGGGATCGTGGACAAGGTAAGAGACTGTAATCCCGAGTGTGGCTCGGGGTTACCACTTATGGTACTGAAAATTAACCCCGAGCCACTCGGAATACCACCATGGAGGTTAGTGGGTACATTTAAACATTATTTTGGGTATTTTCGAGTATAGCCCAAAACCTATATTTTAACACAAAAAGTAGGGGGTCGTCTTATACGCCGGCAAATACGGTAGTTCTTGCTAAATGTTCAAGTTTGCTTGGAATATACCTTTAATCAGTTTGAATTGTGTTATTTATATTTGAAGTCAAGATAATAGTGTGAACAACAGAATACCTTTCTGGCTTCTACAAGTAGGCTATCCAGAGATTGTATCTGCTGCTGCTTTGATGCAGAGTCTTCTTGTAACATTTTAATGGTATAGTCTTGTTCTGCTATTTGAAGATTCTTCATTTCCTGCTGACACTGGAGCTGCAAGATAGAACATATGAGCATATAAAGTAATAATAGATCAGGCAAATATGAAACTATATACATTTAAAAAAACAATATTAATAAATGCATCTAGACTTTAGGTCTGCTTGTATGGATAGATGAGCTTTTACTAAAAAAAACTTACAATTTTCCTTCTTCCCCCTGCAAATTTCAAAAGTGAATGAATCTAATTTAGTGCAGTGGTTATATGCTTTGGCATTCTCTAAGATCATTTTACATGTACTAGGTTCAACAGCCACTATTCTTTATGGCTGGACTCAACGGCGACAATCTCTGAACAGACACTGCATTGGTCCTGGGCAGGCCGAGCAGTGAAAAGTTGGGTCTGATACAATTTTTATGAGAAAGGCAGGAAGAGGGGTGAAATACAGTTATTCTTACCAGGTCCCACTCCACTCCCAAGTAATGATCTAAGAAAAGGGCAAGCAAGCTAAAAGCTTACTAAAATGATACTTGAATTGTGGAAGTCTCTTCTGGATGTTGAAGAAGGGGAATACTCAAAATTAGGATGTCATAAATAAAAACAGAATTGCAGTTTTTCTGGAAATCCCCTTAAATGAATACTCTAGCAGCAGGATCTATGCAGATAACATCCCCTAACCATCCTTAATCTAAAACTAAATTAGTAGTTTAGGCATTTTTTTTATAATTTAGATGCAAAATAGAAATTGCAGCAGCTCCCAACCATTAATACACATACAGCAAGGGGACCTCTGATTGATACAACAGTAAACTGTTATAGTAAGTTTACTATTACACACACAAAAAAACACAGTTGTAGTTCTACTAGTAAAAAATGTTTAAAAGTGTTTTTTTTTTTATAATAAAAGTTATAATAATAATAATACAAATTTAGGGGGTTCGGGGAGTAAATACATACAAGGGCTACTTAAGATGAGTGAAGCTACATGACGGGGCTGACATTTATGAAGGACCACCTAATTAAATTAAACTGGGAAATATTGGCCTCGGCCATTGCTCTCCTCATGCTGCTTGGTAACTTACCCAATAATCCATGGTTATAAATCAATAGTTCAACTTACATGCTCTATCTGCTTCAAGAGTTCCTTCTGTTGTTCCTGATGCATAGTTTTAGACTTTTCAAATGCCAGGAGAACTTCTCGATGCTCCTTGCTAACATTTTCTTCTAAGTGAAGTATCTGAGCTTTAAATTCCTGAAAAAAGAAAAAACAAATTCTTGTAAAACTCTGATGACGTTAAAAGACAAACTAAAGTAACTGCAGCCCCACAACCAATATATGTGTAATAACTGTTTTTGAGATGCTCGTTTCCAGTTTTTAACAAAGTTGCACTTGTGACACACATTCCATGACAAGCACAGTATCATACTGTTAGGCCCATGTCACTGGTTTTGAAGCAGTTACATAATCTATTCCACATGGTAATTTTGTTGCTAGAAAATATCAAATCAACTGCAGTATATGAAAGGTCTGTGTTGCAATTATCCCAGCGATTTGTAACTTGCCAGAGAAAGAATCCCAAAGGCCCCATTCACATCTGTGCATTCCAATGTAGTGTGGTAACTCATGCATGTTATGTTATACATTAAAGTGACATTAAACCCTCAGATTTTTTAACATAAACCAATACTGTAATGTGTGCCTTACTGTAATCCATGGTTGTTTCCCTTCTCTTTGCTGCTCATCCGTTTAAATCCGTATCTCTACTCATGCTGGGGGAGAACTTCCCTTTGCAGCTGACTGCTTCTTCCTGTAGTGCTGGCTCAGGTAGTGAACCTTCACACAGACACCATTTCAGAGACAAGGCAGTCTGCTGCAAAACAGAAGAAGTTCTGCCCAGCATGAGAAGAGATACGGATTTAAAAAGGAAAAGCAGCAAAGAGAAGGGAAACTACCATGGGATTACAGTAAGGCACACATTACAGTATTGTTTTATGTTAAAAAATCTGAGGGTTTAATGTCACTACAAGGTCTTGTATTAAAACAGCCAATTCATGGGAAAGGGCTGCCAGCACACCACAAGAGACCTAAGAGTGCACTACGCTACCTTTGCCAACCCAGTTCACAACAATGCACAGTAGTGCGATACAAACAGGTAAGTTGCTTAGTGCATTGGGATTGCCAATCAATATGAATGGCACCCCAATGCTTTGCACAGGTGTGAAGGCAGCCTATGAGCTCAGCCCAAACCTTCTTCCCTAGTTCTCTACCCCTGCATGTTATGCTATTTAACTGATTTTTACTTGAAAATGCCTTTAAAATAACTTTTTTTTTTCTCTCCAAAAGTGGAACTATGCTTCCTGCCCATCCAACTCCAGTGTTTTATGTTGGCACAGATGAGTAGAATCCACACCCTTCAGCACCTGTCTTCACATAGACTTTTAGTGCTGAGGAAGAGAAAAGTTGTCTGACTACGTCTGTTAAAGTGCTGAGTGCCTAGGCCAAACTCTGGTGCTTATTGGACTGATTTATTTTCTCAAAACGTACAGCGCTTGCCGTCCTTCAAAGTATTCACCTTTGAAGGACGGCTAGCGCTGTACGTTTTGAGAAAATATATCCTAATAGGGGCTGAGTGCCTTTAGTTCAGCAGCTTCCCTTACCCTTCTAGAACAATTAAATTTCACATAATTTTTATCTACATAATTTTTATCTATTTAAACTTTTATTTATATTTTATTATTCCCACTTCCAATAGCGCAAGTTCTTGCAATTATTATAGCTTATTGGACTGAGCAGTCATATTTTGACACAATGTTCAAACCCTGAAACATGAAAGTGATGATGAAAAGTCTATGAAATTGAGATCGTTAGCACGATGTCTATCTGACTAAACATCTATACCTGTGACTTCAATTGAGCTTTAACTTACCCCTCTGCGATGTCGTTGATCCCTTATTTCTATTTAATTAGATGTTTAAATCACTTACATTCTCCTAGAGATACAATTTTGCCTAAATGCATTCTGCAATAGAATTACCCTCAGTTCATCCTCCAGCTCTGAATTCCTAGCTACAGCAGCTGAGTAAGCCCGAGACCTTTCTTCCATCAGTTTTTCCAGAGACGCAATCTTCTGTGATTTCTTTGTCATCTGCAGACATATTTTAGCAAAGAATGACAAGTCTATTTTTCACACATTTCATATAAAATTTAAATTTCTAAACAAAACGCAAGTAAAATATTGCAGGACATTTTTTTTACTATTTATGTTGCCCTTCATTTTGTAAAAAAACAAAGATAGATCCTCGGGTGCTTCAAAGAGGCATACCCTAAGATTGGGGTTTGATGTGTTCCATCCCAAAAAATTGCATATAAAAATGCTGCGCTATATTTCGGCTAACTAGACACCAAAATCTGTATTAATTGGTGTTGATATGTTGTCTTCCTGCCTAAAAGTGACAGTGTCACCAAAGGGCCATTTGTAAACACATCCCAGCCAGTGAGAGAAAATCATGTTTACTTACCTTTTCAGCAGACTGTGTCTCCAACCTCTGGTGCTTTGCTGCTCCCCAACCACTGCAGGTATTCTACACATCTGAGTGAGCCGATTACCTGCTCCCTTGCTGCACACTGTATTTCCTCTCCCTGGCTCATATGTTACTACAGGACATATGAGCCAGCCACAGTATCCATAGGGGGAGCAGGTATTTGGCCCACCCAGAAGTGTGGAATACCTGCATTGGCTGCAAAACAGCAAAGCACCAGCATTTGAAGACTCAGACTGCTAGAAAGGTAAGGGCACATGTTCTTCTTTAACAGGCTGGGTTGTGTTTACAAGTGACCCTGTGACAGGGTAAAAAAAGGGCATCTTTAGTGGTTTTATTAGTTTTTCTATGTTTCTTTAGCTAAATAAGAAATCTTGAACATGAATATTTCAGATTTATATATTTCTAGCCAGCAAGTGGAGCTCTTTACATGGTTTATACATTTGTAGCTGCTCTTTTGAAAAAAAAATCTTGTAGTTTGTAAAGTTCAAACTGAAATTTATACACATAACTGAAGACAGAAGAGTGGACTTCCACCTCCTGCCTGCTCAGTTAAGGGGGGCTGTGCAAAGTTACTAAGAGAGTCTAAGGCAATAAGCTGCTTCACTGCTTCAGAAAACCTATAATACTCTCTGAATTCTGTGCCATGGGTATGACCTGTATTAAAGCAAAACTCAAAAACAAAGAAAGGCCATAAAAAAGGTTTAAAAAAAAAGCTTTTGTTAAAGTACTCAAATTTATTCCAGAGTTGCTTCCACACTAACTCTTTGGTAGCACTAGATGTCAGTTTGAATAATGGTCAGCGTCATTCAACCCACTTCCACTGAGCCCAAGCTGTCATGGGCATGCCACAGAAAGAGTCCATAATGTCGCCAGACAGGCTGGAAGACCCGTGGGGGAAATATTTTTCTTTTTTAAATGGGAGTTCTGCTTTAAATATTTGGTAGATATTTTACATGTATAGCAAAAAAGCATATTTAAAGCTTACGAAACCAACAAAAAAAGGTAAAATAAAACTGGTGTCTGACCATTTCAGTTTCCCTTTAATGCACAAAACTACTTCAACAACAGCTTTGTAAAACAGAAAAACTTGCAAAGACAGAACACTCACTTCCTGTTCTAGCTTTGTTGACTTTGATGCTTTCTCCAGCAGCTCTTCCTGTATGAGTTGAAATTGACTAGTTCTCTGAGCCATCGAAAGCTTCGTATTGGCGATTTCATTCTGGGCTTTACCAAGTTTCCTCTGCAGCTCTTTCAAACTTTCTGCCAGTTTCTCCTTCTGGATCAGTAACTGTTCTCTATCTGTCTCTAACTGCATGTACTTTTCTGCTTCTGTCAAAAAGAGATTTTTTTTAACGTTAAGATAAAATCGATAAAACACAGAGATTATTTGACCCACTATCTAGAATTGTGACCGCATCACAAAAATTAATTTGGAAGCTCCTTTGAACAGGGGAACTGTGGGTATGCAGGAATTAGCTCCAGGGATGTGGCCTAGCTCCAAACGGGTAGCGAATCCAAAATCAAAAGTATTTTTTATTGCAAAATATATCTCATCCCATGGGTGGCCGAGGTCTTTACTCTTTCCGACCCCAGGATTCAAGAGGGGGCCCTGCATTATTCCTTCAGACAAAGGGAACCCAACCAGAAACCAGTACTGAGGCAATTGGCAGGGAGGAGGAAGTTGTCAACAATAACTACCCTCCTTCTCAGCATTCATGGAGACATAGCACTAAGTAAAAAAGCTAAACAATCACCATGACAGCCAGACAGTTAGTATATTTAAAAAAGGGGCTCATCAAAGAAGCAGAGCATCATGAGAGAAATAAAAGATCTGACCAATTGCATTTCTCTAAATAGTGCTTGGCCTGTTTGATCCACGGTCTACAATCATACCCAGCTCTGTCTCCTCTCTCTTCCCCTGGGCCGTGATTATTACTCTCCGCTTACAACCTTCACTTCCCGTTTTTGCCTCCACCCATGATCTTTCCTCCGTGATCTTCTACTCTATACCGTCTCTTTCTTCCCCCCCCATACATGATCTACTTTTGGCCTTCTCTCATTTTCCTCTGCTTGCGATGATCTACTCTCTGCATTCTAGCATTCCTCTGCACAAGATTAGTGATGGGCTTGGGCGTGTTCGCAGCTCCACGTGCCGAGCCCGCCAAGAAGCTGACAGCGCGCAGCGCCAGTCACTGAGACATTTCCCGATTTCTGCAGCTGCAGACCGAGAACATGTCTCAGTACCTGTGATTGGCGCTGCGCGCTGTCAGCTTCCTGGCGGGCTCGGCACGTGGGGCTGCGAACACGCCTGAGCCCATCACTACACAAGATAATCTTATCTCTGCCTTTGTTCTCTTACTTAGTAAGAGAAAGTTAGTAGTTGATCAGCTCATGCCCTGCCTACTAGCCAATTCTCATTAAACTGACAACATACACAATGACACATTATATTATAAAACTCACTGTAAGCAATGCATTTAAATGTGTGGATACACACACACACACACACACACTCTAATAAATTACATAGTGCTTCACATTACAGAATTTATGTTCATCTTGACAGCACTGCTCACAGTGAGTTACAATATGCTCGGATTTGGTAACTAGATAAAAACAATTACCAATTTGCTGTAGGGGTAACTTCACTGGTTCAACATCCAGCGGGAGGCTGGTATTTACAGTCACAAGTTTGGCTCGTAGTTCTTGATTTTCCGCTTGTTTTAGTGACAACTGTGCCCTGAAGGTATGGTAAAAGAAATGTTTAATCTCTGTTTATTAAAAGTAAATACATTATTCTTTATAAGGTTTTATACAGTTACCTCAGATCCATGATGACCAGACTGCCGTCACTGGAATGGGGTTTATTTACATCTTCTGACACATTTGTTTGGTCATTCTGCCAATTCCAAAAGCATAAAAGAATTTTAAACAGAAAAATTTGATAAAAAAGGAGAAGAGAGTGCTTTGTAGAAGGATTCAAGATGGAAACTTTAAGCTGCACACAGCACAGTTTCCGTTAGCAATGCAACCGATTTGAGAAACAACCAACACCAATGTGGCGTTAGCTTTATAGATTTTTAACGCTCTGCAGTTTGGCCACACCGGCATAAAGGAATGATTTGCGTGGCTCTGCCCACTATTCTGAAGTGAGATTTAAACTCCTTCTGTATCAGTAAACCTTTAACTATATTTAGTTTAAAAAAGACTCTACTGTGTTTCTCACTAATTAAGTGAAGCTTTTTTTTGGTGCCACCATTATCCGTATCGTTGTTCCCTCCTGTCCCTAGGAAATAAGTTACCATCAGTGATAGTTTCTTTCAGATTGCAAAATACTTTGATGACAGACTTTATCTACAGCTACAATATACATGAAAAAAATGAAGCCGCCTGTAAAAGTACATTAATAATGCTTAGTAGTGCTGCCTTCAGTGAATTAAATATATGCTCTGTTGCAGAGCTACACACAGAGCCGTATTCTACAGTTGACTGGGTCAAACCCCCGTCCCCCCATAATTCCATCTCCTGGCCACTACGTCACTAGTGTGTTTTTTTTCAGAGCGGCAGGGAACCACTAGTGACATGGCAGCAAACTAGTGGAATAACCACATGCAACGGGGACACACAGCCATCTGAATGTTCCAACTGCTATCTCATGTATATGGCCAATTTTAATGTTACGACAAGAGCAACTTACCTTCGCTTGTGATAATGGTCCGACATTGCTAGATTTAGAACCTGAATGTCTCATTTCACTGAGGTCTTCAAGTGCTGCAAGATGCTCTTTCAACTCCTTATTCTCTTGAAGAAGACTTGTATTTTCCTTTAATACTTTCTCTTTGTTTTCAAGTTCACTCTCAAGTCGTAGAACCCTCTGATTACACTGGGTAAGAAGTGCAATTAGCTCAGTGTTACTTGCTGTGGCACATTTCTCTTTCTCCTCTCCATCAGTCTTTTCAGACAGCAAACTTCTATCAAATGGGAGAAGCAGAATCAAATCAGAATTTATCAACAGGTTTAAGCTGAACTCCAGGCAACGGTATAAAAAGCAAAATTAATGCTGGCTATCATTAAAATAAAAAAAGTTTAAATGTATATTGATTTTAGCCTCCAGTAATACTCTGTACAGCAGCACAGAGTTTGTGAGGGGGTAGGGGGGCAGCAAGAACGAGCCAGTGGCGATAAAATGAACTTATCAGTGTCCTGCTGCTTCTTTACTGTCCAATTCAGCAGATCAGGAGTGGTCTTGGCCAAGCTGTACTGTTGCTGCTGCAGAGAAGCTTGGTTGCAGAGAAGCTTGGTTGCACAGATTGCGATTGCGTGGTAAGGTGCGTTAATCACACGTGACTGTGCGATTAGCGCACTGTACTGGTGTGAACGGGCCCTTAAAAACACTGACAGAAACACACAATCACAATCTCACAAACTCACATACACTCCCAACATTTTTTTATTTTTGTTCTTTTTTTAAGATCCACCCTGTCTCTATCTCTTAAGAACCGGAGTGGATCCTCAGCCTGGGGTCCAATGTGGGCTTCTGTGCGGTGACTGAGCTCCAGCCATATGTGCATTGCTTATACAGCTCCCTTGTGTGCCCTGTAGAGGTGCCGGGAGCCAGAATGTGACATCCCTCTGGTCCAGACATTTCTACATGGCACATGAGGGAACTGCAAGCAATGCACGTATGGATGGAGCTCCCTCGTGATCATGCCCCCAGCCCACCCCACCTCAAGCTGACACTCTGCACCAGGCAGCATATTTTGAATGGCTGCTTGGTGTGGGAACCGACAGTGCTGCGCTAGGGGGAGGCTAGACTCCTAGAAAAGTTACACAAAAAAAAAAAAAAAAAAAAAAAAAGGAGGACAATAGCAGTTGCCACTATGCAGTGCCCTTTAAAGGTAAACATCTCAAGTTGATGTAATCACATAAGTATATGTTAGGCTGCATTTGTTTGCACATTCATTGCCCTAGAAAAAGACCCTCTGGGTTTATTTTTAACCTCCAGCAGTGTTGGTAAAAGTGTCAACCTGTATTCCCATTCCCTGGCTCTAACATCAGCCAAGGCCCTGGCAGAGGCTAGGGAAATCACACACAGTCTGCGGACGCTGTCAATGCAGATTGTGTGAGGCTTCCCTGGCCCCTGCCAGGGCCTTGGCTGATATCAGAGCCAGGGAGGGGAAGCAGCTGTGTGTATCTGGAGTAAACAGTGACACTTCTCCCATCACTGCCATTTAAAAAAATTATTATACAAGTACATTATTTACAAGGTTTATTTTAATAGGCATGGGGCAGCAACAGAGTCTCTTTAATGAAGTGCCCTTAACATCAAGCACAGGTAATGCGTTCTCAACTACAGCGTACCTTAAATGTCCCCTCACATCTTCAAGTTCACTTTCCAATTTTCTACACTTCTCCCAGGATTCCTCTTGTTCTCTTTTACAGCCTTGAAGGGCCTGGATTTTCTGCTCCTCTTCTTTTTGAATCTATTGAATCAAGTATGACTGACTGAGAATGATTTTACATACTGTATAGTTATACAGGTTGAAAAGTCACAATTTAATAACGTTCAACCAATAGAAAAATCAAATACATACATGGAAAACCAAACACCTACATATAAAAAGGAATGTACAACTGGTCCAGAGGAAAGAAAAAAAAACCCTATAAAGCATGGTCCAATAGCTCCACCAGGAAGAAACATTTGCCCATGATCCCCCAAGGTAATTGGATATTCCACGGATCAGCAATCTATGGTGTGTTATCACTTATAAATATTAATAGCCAGTTATATTCTTTGCATTTTAAAACACATCCAGATTTTTGGTTTTTAAAACAATCAACTGAGCTGGCTAGAACTAATTCCTGAGCAAGTCTATTTCACATGATCAAAGCTCTTACTGTGAAGAAGTCTCTCCATATGGTGAGGCCAAACCTATTTTGCTCCAGATGCAAAGCGTGCCCCTTTATCCTTTGCTCTATGATCCTAAAGTGAACACTTTTGCACCTCTCATGTCCACTCCTCTGATCAGTGGGTGGGTGCAATAGCCAGCCTACTAGGGCTGCAACTAATTATTATTTTCATAATCGATTATTTTTTCGAATAATCGGATAAAAAAATTAAACAAATACCATCCTTAATTTTAAATAAAATCCACAAATACAGTGTTAAAAACAAAGTTTACTTCATAATAAAACTGCATGCACAATTTTTTGCAATCGCACTGCACTGGAACGCACGGCATTGTAGTACCATGCGTTTCAGTACGGATGATCACACTGTGGAAGGCACGTTTGGGGTGCCATTGAAATGAATGGCACTGCAACGCACCTCCCGTAGCAGAATTTGTCAGGCCGAAACTGAAAACTACTTTTTTCCCCACGTTTTATTTTGGTGCTTGAATAGCTTCAGCCAGGGAACGACAGCTGCCAGTGGCAAGATTCCGCAGACGGCAGGTGAATGTAAATACAGCAGGTAGTGGGAAGGTGCAATAGCCAGCCTGCTATTGGTCATTTCAAATTGCAATATCCAATAGCAGGCTGGCTATTGCACCCTCCCACTGCTTGCTGTGCCCTCCTCCCAGCGTGGAGGAGAGAGCTAAGGGATCCAACCAACTAATCGATGATGAGAACAGTTGATAACTATTTTCATTATCGATTGATTAGTTGGTTGCAGCCCTACAGCCTGCAATTGCAATTTGAAATAGCCAATAGCAGGCTGGTTATTGTTCCCTATTGTTTGCTTTCACCTGCCAGCTAAGGAATCTAGCGGTCGGCTGGCAGCAAGATGTAAACAGAGAATTTTATTAGCAACTAAATAAATCTAGTTGCTAATTAAATTTGTTTAGTGTAAACATGTCTCCTGTAAGTTTTTAACCCGATGTTTTATGTAGAACGCTTCCCTTTTTGGATAAAATAAAAACAAGTTTAGGAATCAAGCAACTGCAAAAAAAAAAAAAAAAATCAAGGACATATGTCCTCAATTTTATTTTGCTGGTTGATTGAATGCCAGATAATGGGGAGTTTACTGTATATAGATTATTCATGCATTTATACATGGTAATTCTATCCATCCTAAAATTTATATTCGGGTCAATACTTTTTCCCAGTTTTTTTGGCTAAAATTAGGTACCTCGGCTTATATTCGGGACGGCTTATACTCGAGTATATACGGTATTCTTAAGGCAGGATAAATTCAGTTCAGCAAATCTTTCCTCATTGCGGAGCTCCTCCATGCCTCTTATAAGTGAAGTTGCTAAAAAAACAACTAAGAACTAATGTTTGTACAGGGGGCAAGATTAGGGGTGTCTCGGGGTGTCTCTCTCTCTCTCCTATGATCTATCAGATCACCCTGATCCTGCTTAATCATTGACTCTCCCAGTTAAAAACGGGTCCCAACACTGAATCTTGGAGTCATT
This sequence comes from Nanorana parkeri, assembly GCF_000935625.1. Lineage (NCBI taxonomy): Eukaryota > Metazoa > Chordata > Amphibia > Anura > Dicroglossidae > Nanorana > Nanorana parkeri. The sequence continues at coordinate 95,627 of NW_017306650.1, read as the reverse complement.
AATCAGTACTCTCTGCTTTACTCTATTTTATGGTCAATGTAATTCAAAGTTCTGAGCATTTGAGTCAGCTAACAAAACCAATCACATTAAAAATATGTCTGCTGATATATCAAGTGCTTCTAATGCTGCATTAAAACTAAGTTCTGATTCAGACCTTTGCAGTCACACATTATTGTGCGTTGCATTAAAGCAGTCTATTCATTTTGAATCAGCTGCCAAGGCACCACAATGGACCTTCAAACAAACCTCAACGAACGGATACAAACCATACACTTTACTTTAAAAAGCCAATTATAAATTGTTTGGGGCAGTTGCCATTTTTGTTTAGCTTGCAGGTACCTGTAGGTAGCCTTTTCAAGCTATATAGTCTTACAGCTATAGTCTCTAAAATGTACCGCATATTTTCTTAACATTTGGGAAACAAATCACCTTCGTAAAGGAAAAAGTTATAGTGGGTTTATACTTGGATTACTGTAAGGACTAAAAATATAACTTTTTAGTCTGGTAAACATTGCAAATTAATATTGTAATAATCTATCCAGCCAGCAGATGGAGCTCTAGTCTTTTTCACAAGAGAATCAACCCCTTTTATAAATGTATTCCCCTTATACAGCATCAGGAGAAGAGCCATATAAAACTTTGTAGGCTTTATGCCAATGGAGATTTGTTTAAAAGACAGACTGCGTGTTGTCCATGCTAGTTATAGTGTACTGGTGTGACACACATTGAGGCCGAAACAGATGGGTTTAAAAGCTCCAATCTTGGCCAGAGGGGAGCCACAGAACACCTTCCTAATTTGTCTTGTTACAGTACATACTTGATTGTGACATACTTGAGTGTGAAAGGATATTTATATACCTGACTGATCATTAACAGGCCCATTATCATTTTTAAGTATGAATTCATAATCTCTGTTCAATTAAACATTGTAAACATTGTACATACTTAGTCCAAGTAAACATTAAACATTGTACATGCTTTAGCAGTACATATTGTAATAATTTCACAACTATGGACACTCTGCAAACTTTGCAGACATCCTCTGGCTGAGCAACTTTGGGTGAAGAATTGATCATTTCATTTTCTCCAGCAAATCTCTATGTACTGATATGACAAAATTCTTATTCTTAGTTATTATCTAACTACTTTTGTTGCTGACCATTTTAAGGATTTTTACTGGGAAAAAAATTAACACATTCACTGTACTTCCAGTAATTTTGAGAACTCAGTATAGAACTTCTTTGCTGTTTGCAACATCTACTATATTCACCCTTGTTAAGGGGCGTGTAAATAAAAAAACAAGAATATAAAATGGAAGAGAATGAAGATCACATCCTATAGGTACATTTGAGTAGAACTTCTATCTCTTACATCTAAACTGGCCACATAACTTAAAGTGACATTATTAAACCCTCAAGATTTTTTAACATAAAACAATACTGTAATGTGTGCATTACTGTAATCCATCGTTGTTTCCCTTATCTTTGCAGCTCTTCCTTTTAAATCCGTATTTCTTCTCATGCTGGGCGCAGAACTTCTGTTCTTGGATCCGCTCCAGCTGTGGCGTCTCAGTATACCGCGATCTGTAGCTCGCGGTATACTGAGCTTAGGGTGACGGGAGGACGCTAGTTTGTGTCCTCCCGTTACCCTAAAGAGAACTATGGGGAAAAGCCCTGACCCCATAGTTCTCCTTTAAGGCATGCACACTGTCAGGGCTGCCAGTGTGCTTATTTCAGCTCTCAACCAAATGTTCAAGACCCTAAATGGCTGGTGCCATTGCTGATCACATGTGCAGCACTATGGCAACTGGCAAAGGAGACTGAACAATCAAATTAAGGTTTTCTTTTGGGGTGGCAGGTTTTGTTAAATGTTAAGGGCTTGCTTCAAGAGTTAGGTTAAAGAGAAACTACAACCTCTTTTCCCTTACAGCCAAGGAAGGTGCCATCTTAGCATTTATTAACATTGCAGTTGCCATGATGTTGCACATGTGAACAGCTATGACACCATCCATTTAATTAATTGAACGTTCAGGTGAGAGCTGAAATAAGCACACTGGCATGCTTGACAGTTGGCAAGACTTAAAAGTAATTGTTTTGGGAGACCGTTAAATTTGTGGGCCTAGCGCCACTTTAAGTGCCCATGGAATGTTTTAGGAGAAAGCCAAGTGTTCAAATAGGAAAGATTAAAAAGAATAAGTGGGGTCCAGGGGTAAAATGGTGGCCAGTTACTATACACCACGGTAAACCTTGTGCTGCAAACTACCAATGCCAGCCCCCCAGCCCTGCAAAACAAATGGATCACATATTTCAGCCCCTCTTGTTTAGCCCCAGAAAGTTTGAGGCAATACCATTTATTGGCTAACTCAACAGACTGAAAATTAAAACCTTTTGAAATGCTTACGGTTTCATGTCATGTAGGTATCATGACTGGCAAAGAAATGTACCATTTTAAAAGGACTTCCCATCTCTGGAGTTAAATACTACAGGATATAATTTAGTTTCAAACATTTTCCTGTTCTGTCACAGGAAGGCTGTAAACATTTAAGTAGATTGTAGGACTGTTTTTAAAGAATATAATTAGAGATCTAAACAGTTTTGACTTTAGATAGCACCATTTCCGTTTAGACCAGAGTTCTTCTTTAAAAAATGTTTATACCAGCCCAGATAGTCATTGGGGGGAATTTATGAACACGTCTGCGTCTGTTTAGAGCCTGTTGCACCTCCAATCTATGTGCATTGCTGCCACACAGACAAATTCCTCTTGCGGTGCACTGTGTTTTAAACAGTGCGGCTCTCTCCACTTTGTGACTGTGTGTGACAGAAGTGCAAATCAGCGTTATTTTAACTATTGTTTTTTATATCTGCGAGAGCAGAAAGTCTCTGAAGTCTTTGGCATTCAGTCGCAAAATCTTAGAAGTGCTCTTGACCACTTCTTAAATTAGTTCAAAGAAAACAAATTAGATTTATACACAAAGATAGCACTTAGCAATACTTAAAAGCAAATGTAAAGTGCATGAATGGGGCAACTATATCAACAAAACTGCTAAGACGGCAGCTTGTCTCTCAGTCTGTGTACGATCTCTGAGAAGACATGAAGGTGATCCTGCAAAGTCTGTTGCGGACATTAGTAACTACAGTGTCAGCCGGCCAGTGGATACATTTGTTTCATTTTAATGTCTTGGAAGAGATTGTGCACAGATAGCTGACCAATCTAGCTATAGTGTCAGCAGTCTAATGGATACATTTCTTTCACTTGGAAAAGATGTGCACAGATTGAGAGGCAATTAAACTGCAGTCTCATCTGCTGTGTGGACCGTCTCATTTATTTTCTTCCAACTAGTGCCAATATGCAACAGTATACTCAGTTGCAATATTGTTCTCTTAATATTATCTTTGCCAGAGATTCAGAGATAGTAACTTAGTCGCAAAATGCAACTAAATTGAAAGAATGCAGAGGATGCGATGGGATTGATAAATTCCCCCCATAGTGTTTCTCACCTTTTCTATTTTCTCCGCCACATTTTTCTTGTACTGTTGGAATGCTCTGGTTAGTTCTTCAGCATTAAACAGTGCTTCGTTTCTCTGTTTCTCAGCTCTTACAAGACAAAGCAAATGCGCTGAGGTTAGCAGTTAAATGTCCTTTAGAAGATAATAGATATTCAAGGCTGGAAACATTTGGCACAGCAGAATTTAAACACAACCATGCAATCCTTACAATAAAGAGTTGTCATTTAGGATTCGAAAGACTACAGAGAAAAATCACTTTTCAGCAAAGGAGCTCCAAACCCAATATACATATTTAAAATCTCAAAGTCTGTAATGATTCACTATTACAGCAGCCAAACCTGATCTGATGCTTGGGAAAGAATCAGGTTGTTCCACGCATAGGCCATTTCTGTCTATTGGCTGAGCACAAGGCAGATTGCACTAAGATATATCATTTTGGAGCAGAGACAGACACCTGCCCTACCCATCAAGCTCAGGAGTATATCTAATTATGTATTGCCACCTTGCACAAATGCAGATTGCTTTCATTATTGACATCTTGGCACTTTTTGCCCTTGGCATAGGGACTGGGAGCTTTCTGTGCCTAATATGCCCAATAGTTTTAGCAATGACACGTTTATGTATGGATCTGAAGAGGATAAAGTAGAAATAAAGCCCATACTTTTTTTTTACAAGGTTATTCACAAAAGGGTGAAGAGTTTGGAGAAGACAGGAGATGTGAACAATCTAGGCCAAAATAGCGGATTTGGAAAAATCCTCCAATTCAGCTCACTTTCCAGTTCAGCTATGTTGTCCTAGATTGGTCACTTCTCCTGCCTTCTCCAAACTCTTCACCCTTTTGTGAATAACCCTGTTAGTTTTGTAACACGGGAGAATCATCATCGGTCAGCTTTTTTCCCCCTCAGTGTTCCATTGGGGAGATTGTCCTTCACATCCTTTCTGATATCCACAACAGAAAGTGTGAGAGAATCTTCGAAAGTGAAGGAAAACCCTGGTGTTCAGCAGGGTCACCAGTACATGTGACCCCATTGGAAAATTTCCCATCTGCTCCTGTTCTAATGACAAGACAATATTTGGGATTTTCTTTCACTCTCAGTGAGAATGATGACTGGAAAAATAGGAGGACATGAATCTCCTTAATGGGGATACAGGCAGCAATAAAAACCTGACAGGCGTTGTAATGCCTCTCCACTCTATCCAATACTAAAAAACAAAGTTTTGGCTTTAGTTGCACTTGTCAGATATTAGCGGTTAGTTTTAGGTTTTAAGAGTTGGGTTATGGTTTAGGCTTCAGATTTAAAGTAAGGAGCTAGGTTAGGGATTACGGTTAGGGTGAGGGCAAAGATGAACTAATGCCAGATAAGAAAATCAACACTATTTACTCCAGTTATGTATTTATAAAAAATAAATAAAAATAAATTGGTGGTAAAGCGACAGCATCTGAGCTCCAGCAAAGTGCAAACAGCATTGGGCATACATCCTAAGATTTGGTATTTTCCCTAGTGCCATCCTATGCTCTGAGAATAGCTCCATGGGTATCTGACCTTTACAATTTTGGGCAATATGCAAGTACTGGTGTGCGCCCTTTGCGGTCTTCGTTTGTGCTTTGTAACATTAGTCTGTGAAAAGGGGCCTGGTTGGCACAGGGATTCAGAAAGCAACATTCACTCCCATATATTTCTGGGCAAAAAAAAAAAGAGAAATAAAACATTTTGCACATCTCTGCAATACATGCACATTTCCTCATGTTTTAGCCCTTTAAATAATGCAACAAGAAAATGCCTATTCTTCTACAAGAAATCCAGTGTGCCCCAATCCTCCTGTATCAGGAGACAGGTGCCACCGCTTCACTGACAACCCAAGTAGTGTCGTCAGCCCTGCCCAGTTCTCCCTTCTGAACATTTCTCCTCTCCTCAGCTTCATAACATAAGGGGTAAGCATTCTATAGTCCAGCAGAGGAGAACTCTGCCAGGGCTGGTAACACTACTGCTTGGGATTTCAATGCAGCAGAGAGTTGTCAGCCCACTACAGGCAGTTAAAGCATACTGGCAGGATGAACTGGTATTTTTCTATCCTTGTAGTTTTTTTTAATGACACACAATATTGGGAAATATGTATTGCAGGGATGTGCTGACTATTTTTTTTTAAATATATTTATTTATTATAACTAGAATAAAAGTTCAAAGAATCAACATCTCTTTGACAGGTTAAATAACAAGAGTAATGAAATAGTGATTAAATAGAAGAACAACACATCGTCAAATTGTACAAAGGGTGCAGCCCATAGAACATTGAATTAGATAAAATAAGCAATATAAGCCCAATTGAATATGAAATAAAAGATCACAGTATTATATTGCATACAATTGAGCCCAGCCGGGCAGGGTATAACTATGTACCGGTGAAACTCGAATAATTAGAATATCGTGCAAAAGTTAATTTATTTCACTAATGCAACTTAAAAGGTGAAACTAATATGAGATAGACTCATTACATGCAAAGCAAGATAGTTCAAGCCGTGATTTGTCATAATTGTGATGCTTATGGCTTACAGCTCATGAAAACCCCAAATCCACAATCTCAGAAAATGAGAATATTGTGAAAAGGTGCAATATTCTAGGCTCAAAGTGTCCCACTCTAATCAGCTCATTAAGCCATAACACCTGTTAAGGGTTCCTGAGCCTTTAACCTCCCTGGCGGTATTCCCGAGTCTGGCTCGGGGTGAATTTTCAATGCTCTGTGGTACGGATCAGGCTGCGCCCCCAGAATTCCCATTTACGGGACCATTTTTTTAAATTATTATATTATCTCTTGTCTCTTGATCTCATTATCTATGTCTCTTTAAGAACATGTAAAGTTCAAATAGAAGATGAAGCTTCTAAGATAAGGAAATTATGAGCTTTGTGCATTTCTTCCAGATCTGTACAGTAGCTTCCTGTGATAAAGACCAGTCACTGCTGTTCTCTTTCCTTGTGTAGAGTAACTGGTCTTGCACCTGCCCCTCCTGTAGTTTTCTGCAGGCAGCTTGTAGTGGGTGGACCTGCTAGGTCAGAGTGTAACTTTAAACTGCCCAAATGAATGCTCAGAGTGTAACTTTAAACTGCCCAAATGAATGCACATAGTGTGTATTTACTTTGAGATTCAGCAGAATTTAATCATGACAAAATGATAACCTGTTTTCCCAGCAAGAATTTTATTGAACTATTACCTTTTACATTGTTTGTTGCACTCGTACAATTCCATTTTCATACTTTTCAATTCTTCTCTGAATTTTTGTTCTTTTTCAGCCATTTTGCGGTGGCTTTCCGCTAGTTTTTCTTCTGCAATCCTAAGAAAGTGCCATCATAACAATTATTTTATCATACAATATACTAAGTATATATTACATTTTATACATTATTTCAACATATTTTTACTTTTTATCAAACTACACCTTTAAAAATGTGTTGAACACCTGGCTGACATATGTTAGTGTGTGTGCTTGAATCCAGTGCAATACCCATTTCACGGTCAATCATTTTTTTTCACACATACGCTGTAAGCAGCTGAGCAGTACCGATTACGGAGATCTAGGCTCTGCTTAATGTGTTAAGCCTTTGTAAGAGGCAGGATGTAGTTTCACATTAGACGTGAATTCCCCTGGTGAAAACAGGAAGTTACAATCTGTCTTAAAGTGGACATGAACTTAAATGTGAAGATTTGTTTGTTATAGGGGACATCTAGAAATGTTTATTGTGCCCCAGGTTTGACATCCTCCTGAAAAACAGCAATGCATGTCCTACACATCAATCCTGGGTCCATGGACAATCATCTATCCCAAACCGCAGGTAATTGTACAATGTATGATTACATGCCGACATTCACCCTTGCCATTAATCAGAATGATTACAGCTGCCGCATCTGAACGAGGACATCCATAAGTTCTTACGGCAGAAATCCCTGAATGCAGCATAAGTCCCTGTGTGAATGGGACCTAAAATTGATCTCAAAATCAAGCGGTGTACACCTGAAAGCAAGCTGCATTTCACTACCATTACAACACCAAAGCCTGTTGATACAGGTCCCTATGATGGTGCCATCTGTGTGACAAAGTGTGGATAATGAAATACTATAGTACCGAGATGTTGTATGCAACGCCCTCCTCTCAAACAGCCCACAAGACACAAATTATTTTTATTTTGATAACATAAGAATACAATACTGTTACCTGAGAGCTTTTTCCTGAGCTTGTAATTCTGCTTCTGAACTGACAATTTGTTCCTCTAGCTCAGGGATTCTGGAGGAAGGATTTCCAAGGGATGATTCATAAAAGCGAACCTAAAAACATAAATAATATGTCTAAACTTCCAAAAACCAAGTAGATGCAAAGCAATAAAATCTTTTCTTAAACATCTGCTATGCCGATACAAATCCTAAACTAAGGCAGCACAGTGGTGTAGTGGTCTGCCTTGTAGCACTGGGTGGTCCCTGGTTTGAATTCTGGACGGGTCATTATCTGCAAGGAGTTTGCATGTTCTCCCTGTGCTTGCATGGGTTTCCTCCGGGTACTCCGGTTTCCTCCCACTCCCCGAAGACATGCGGGTAGGTTAATTGGCGTAAATTGTCAGCGCTATATAAATACCAATAATAAATAAGTAAAAGACAGATCAGAAAACCGCCGCCATCACTGCTTATTCCCTTGCTGCTCAGTGTAGCAAAGGCATACATCCCATGAACGTGGAAACTGACTTTAGGGCACTGGTTCACAAAACTGAACACAATGCAAATGGAGAACTTAATGGACCCCTTAGGAGGTAAAACTAATTAATGCAAACATGATTCTAATGGAAACAATGTGCCCAGACCACAGGGTACTTGACCGAGACCAGAAATTATTAATTGTCCAGAGCAAAGTGCACATTCTAACCTTAGGTAGGCAATCAAGGGAAGAATCCAGAATTCAAAACAAATTCCAGTGGAGATACCACAACCATCCTGCAGCTCTCATTAAAAAATGGTCTTGGAATTCCACCAGAAAGTACCTTTGTATGCAACGCTCTGTGCTCATGGGTATCACTGTGCCGATCCCAGCATCCCAGACTGCTTTCAGCTATAACTCCTGCTAGGTTGAAGGGTCCATCTCAACTGGATGACCGGGAACAAACTCTGGGCCACAGATAAGCAGGTTTAATATTTTCCTTTGTTAGTGTTTTTTATATTATACTTATATATTAGAATACATGTGAAACTCAAATAATTAGAATATCGTGCAAAGTTCATTTATTTCACTAATGCAACTTAAAAGGTGAAACTAATATATGAGATAGACTCATTACATGCAAAGCAAGATAATTCAAGCCGTGATTTATCATAATTGTGATGATTATGGCTTACAGCTCATGAAAACCCCAAGAACCCCAAATCCACAACCTCAAAAAAGTAGATTATTACATGCAATCAATAAAACAAGGATTGTACATGGAACAATATCGGACCTCTGAAAAGTACAAGCATGCATATGTACTCAGTACTTGGTTTGGGCCCCTTTTGCAGCACTTACTGCAATTACTTTTGCACGATATTCTAACTATTCGAGTTTCACCTGTATAATATTACTAAACTACCTGTTGCACACTCTGCCTTGTTGTTGTTTTTAGTACCCAAGACCCTCCAATATAACAATTCCAGGATGTCATTTCAAAACCTCCCACAGAAAGACCATCCTTTTAGTGCACTTGAATGAAACGATAGTGTCTTCAGAAAACAGTTAAACATTAGGCACTAAGGGCACCCATAAGTGCAAAATGGCGCTTTAAAAAACCCCATAACCACATAAAAAATGAAAAAGTTATCAAGGATTACACATAAAAGCAAGTAACCTTCGATTTGGATTTTGTGAGTTCCAGCTGCATGGATTTGATCTTGTTCACCAGAGAGTGGTTTTGTGAGGTCAAAGAAGCATTTTGTTCCTGAAGAACATGCACTTTCTCTCTCAATGTTCTGTTTTCCTGTTGAGAGCTCCTTACTGATCTCACCTGCAATGGAAAGGCCTATGATAAATGATGAAACATAAAGATGGTCAGACTGGTCTATTAAATGTAAAAATTATAACTGGATAGGATTACTATAGGTAGCGTATCGACTGCACTGTTCAACTTCCAGTACTTTTCGATTTACCGGCTACATGTTTACAAGCTTAATCTTCCACTTTTTTGGTACTGGATTAAATCTAGAGATTTTTAGATTATACAACAAAGGGTGCTCTAACTGACTCAAGTCAAATACTCCATCTTTCAACTAACAAATGCTGAGGTTTAAAGAAGGCTGAAGGTGAGCCCTAGGGTATATAACCCATCCAATGCCAGGCATGCTCCAGCTGTAGCAGGCACTGCAAAAATGAGGCCAATGGAAAAGAATAGAGGGAAAGAACCAAAGAGCAGGTAGCAGCCTAACAAAAAACCACACAGTTCTGATCACTGCCCTAACTGAAGAATGAGAAGCCTGCGTATATCTGAACAATGGTTTGGTGAATCCACCTACAACTGACAGGACTGAGCAGGCTCATCATACAATGAAAGTGACAGGGATTTCCACACTGGGATACTCATGGTGCCAAGTGCTGGGAGTTCAGGATCCCATGTTCCTGCAGACAGCCAGGAGTGTCCCAGCAATTCTTTATCCTCTGGAAGCAGGGGCAGAACTGCTGGTAAGAGCAGAAAGCCGCAACCCTATGTGCATACAGCATCTTTGAGGGGCAGAGAATGTGCAGCCTTGGAAGCTTGTATGCAAACCAAAATCATGACAGCCGTAGCGTAGAACAGCCTTTCTCAACTAGGGTGCTGTGATACCCAAGGGTGCCTTCTGCGTTCCTCTGGGGTGCCTTGAAATTCTCATACAGGATCATGCTTTCCACTGGCCTAGAGGACTCTTGCAACAGAGAGGACTCTGAATCAGCCATTTCAGGTAAAAACCATGCTCAAGGTGGATAAAGAAACAAGGTCAGTGCTTGCAGTGCATTGACATGGCTCTGTCTTTGGAAAGCGCATTCACAGTGACAAGCAGACCAACAGGTAGAAACAAATAACCCAGTACACAGAACTGTTGCAGAGAATTCTTCAAGCAATTTAGGAAAAGCCTACATTCGATGACTAACTGCAGAGATTCTCAAGGACTGGAAAAGTCTGGTGTGAATCATCCAGCAACTACTTGATTGAAGAATTGCACTTTATTTTCCAAACAACAGCGCTGGAAGAGGAAGGTGTCCACACTCCTAAGGACATTAGCTAAAACTGGAGCATGCCTGGTATGGGAGGGGTGATATACCTTATGCCAGGGGTAGCCAAACTCCGGCCCTCCAGCTGTGGTGAAACTACAAATTCCATGATACATTTTCTTCGGGAGTCATGTCTGTGGCAGTGAGAATCTTGCAATGCCTCATGGGATTTGTAGTTCCACCACAGCTGGAGGGCTGGAGTTTGGCTACCCCTGCCTTAGGCCCTGTTACAGTCATTTGCACTAGTGTCCATCCTCCAGTAGGTGACACTATAGAACCCATGGTCAAATTTACAGTTACCGTGTCCCTCAATGGATTGTAATGATCAAATATTGTAGCTGTAATTACATTTATAATTACATAATATAATCCAGTAATGAGAAGCAGGGGTGAGCTGGATAGGTCTCTGATGCAGTTAAAAACCTGACAGGCTCCTGAGCAGAGCAGAGGCTGCCTAAATACAGTTCCACGATTCTGGTCGCGAACTGAATTGTCCGCGAACTGAATCAAACTGTGATCAGATCGCAATCTCGACTAGAGGAAGCCACGACCATGCGTCAGAGCACGGAAGACGGCTGCGGTTGTGTTCGCCATCCGATGCGGAGTTCCCAAACGGAAGACAAATTTTGCCAAACTTCCTGCTCGCGAACCGAATTGTTCACGAACAGAAGCTTTCATGAACCGAGGTACCACTGTACTTTATATGCCAACTGATTTGTCACATTAACCTGTAATAATAAATGCCTATCATACAAGCAAACTTTAGTTTTTGTGTAAATCCACTTTACTGGTCCACTGGTCATAAAAGTATGGGTAAGGTCCCAAAAAACAATAGACTAAAGCTAGATTTTTTTTTTTTTAAATGGCCCAAGTGCTGTGTGATCTTCCATTCCTGTCTTACAAATATGTATGTCTAGTGTTCACCACAGTCCTCTTATCACCAGTGACAGAAACGCAGATCTTCTTATCACTTTCCCAATATTAGCAAGAACCAACTTGCCCTAACTTTTACATCCAACTCGAAAAATATGTACACCAAACTGCAGGAAAAGAACTGTTTCCGCTATGGACGAAAAACGTATTCACCTGGTTTGGCCGGAATAGCATTCTCAAAATGAATGTCCTGCCTCGCCTGCTCTACCTCCTTCAGACTTTACCGGTACACATTCCGACTGGCTTTCTGAGGAAGGTGAGAGTAGAATTTGGCAAGTTCCTCTGGGCACAGAAGGGCCACCGTCTTAGCCAACTGCTCATATCTAGGCCCAAACACATGGGGTATGGGGTTCCCTGATCCCTTGGACTATCACAAGGCGGTCCATATGGCTAGGATACTAGATTGGTGCCAGGGGGGAGAGGAAAAACAGCGGATCCTAATGAAGCAGTCCTGTACCACAATTCCTCTGGGGGGCCTACCCTGGACAGACAGGAAGCATACGAGCCACCTTCGGGCTCATCCACTCATTGGCTCTATGCTGGCTATCAGTAAAGCAGATAAGACTGGCTGTAGGGCAGATAGGTATCCTTCCCTGATGACCCCAGTGTTGGGGCACCCAGACCTGCCCGTCTCACCCTATGACAAGGAGATCAACCGAGTAATAAAGTCAGGCAGCTTCAGGATCTACCACTTCCGGGCTGGTACGGGTCTATTACCTATTAAAGATATTCAAGCATGCTCCGACCCTCCCATGACCTTTTGGAAAGCACTCCAGGTGCGCCATTTCCTCACCCAACTGGTTAGAGGTCCACGGGAGCTGCCTCCCCTGACCCCTTTCAAGGAAATCTGTTTGAGGGAGGGTCCTACCCGCCATGGCCTGTCAGAAGCCTACAAGCTGCTGGGTGACCCGCCTGATCTACCCCTCCCGGTGAATATCTCTAAGTGGGAACGAGATCTGGGAATCACCTTTACTCCGCCCCAAGTTGATAGGATATTTCAGATGACGCATAAGGCCTCTATATCCAGCAGTTCAAAATTCTCTCCAGATGGTACAGAGTCCCAACAACCTTGCATAGAATGTTCCCACAGTGCTCATCACTCTGCTGGCGTTGCCAGACACAAGAAGGTACGCTATTGCATGTATTCTGGTCCTGCCCTTTGCTCAGGGTTTTCTGGGATAAGGTGGCAGAGGTCTGCAACACATTGACAGGGGTTGTTTTGGGGTCCGACCCAGCTGAATATCTCCTACACCTGGCACCCATGCCCTTACGCCGCTATAGGAAGTCCCTCTTAGTGCACTTACTCAGTGCGGCGAAGGTGTGTATCCCCCTTTACTGGAAGCACACGGCTGCGCCACCAATCTCACTGTGGCTAGCAAAGGTCGGAGAGATCCACAGAATGGAGGATCTCCTGGCCTCCGCTAGCCACAGAGTGACACAGTTTAATCGCACCTGGTTTTACTGGATGGATTTCACTACCACCCAGGAATATGCCGCCCTACTAGGGGAGATGTAAAGACTGACACGGGGGGCGGCTGACCTATTTGGGGTGGAGATGTGGACATGCGGGGCCTCATCCACGTGCAGTAAGCCCGCGGATAGGAGATAAACAGGAGAATGATAGGAACTGCGGTGAAGCGATCAAGATCCGATGGAGACTCGTGAGACAACGTCTGTCTCCCCTTCTATACTACTTTTTCGCCTCTCTTTCTTCTTAGTCTTTTCTCTTCTTCTCCCCCCCTCTCCCTACCTTTTCAACTCTATCCACCTCAATTGCTCATTAATATGTATATGGTATCTGTTTAACGCTAAAAGAGAAGATATGGTTTACCACGGACAAATTGTACAGGCTAATGTCTGAGCCAGATTGTGGTTGTACTACAAGATGTATACCCTATGATACATAGATGTTATAGTGGATTTCCTTGACCTATTTTCTAGTACACATGTGCTAATGCTATTTTCTTACTGTTTTGTTACAAAAATATCATAAAACCTATAAATAAAGAATTTATTTAAAAAAAAAAAAAAGAACTGTTTCTCTCTCTGTAGAGAATAATTTTGTGACAATCACAGAAATTCCAATATGTGGGTACAAGTGATAACTAACAATACCATTACTTACCATTACATGCAAGGATGCTCATGTCCTTCCATGTTATCACAAACATCTGAACTGATTATGCCACTGAAGATAAATATTGCCTATGGATGGCTGCTAAAGTAGCACAGCAGACACCACTAGTGTTCATCTTAACTTTGGAAAATATGAGCCAAGCAGCCAAATGAGACCCCCTTACCAACAGCCTTTTCCTCCATGAAACTGGTCATCTGAGGGAATCTGCTGAGGTTTGAGAGCACCCATAGACATCCTAATCAAGTACCAATTGCTTTGTTTGGCCCGTCCCGGACCCTATGCCCGCAGCTGCTGGCCGCCAAAGGGTGCGGGGGCAGGGAGATGGTGCCGTCAGATGAGCTGCGGAAGGGATTGTGGCAAGCAGTGATGAGGTCACCACCGCTGCGACCCGTCCTGTTGGCAACCGGGATCGGAGTGAAACCGTGAGTGAGGGAAGCTGGGACGGGGCTGGCTGTAAATCTATTGCTATAGTGTACTGGACGTGTGTACTGTATATGTAGTACATATATACAGCACACAGCTCCACTACACTACAGCAATAGATGTACAATTATCCTCTGCTAACATGAATAGGTTAAATCATGATCCATAGTACAGAACATGTAGTTGTACTATGGATCATTTAAAGTCACCTGTCCCTTTAAAAGAAAAAGTATCGGTAATTGGTATCAGCAAGTACATGAGGCGAAGTACTTGTACTTGGGCCTGAAAAAGGGGCATCGGGACATCCCTACTAAATATGTACAATTGGAGATAATGGTTAAAAGAAAAAAAAATTTATTCCCTGAAATACTTATAAGAAAACGGTCTAAAGTTGGTGCGACAAATTGATATACCTGACAGAAAAATGTACATGAGCTTGTCGCTTAACGTCATGTGGGGTGGGGGCAGCACTAAGGCTGGTGGGTCCATACTGGACACTCCATCTTTTATACCCATTTACACCCCAGGCTGCACAGTGTCATTGGTTGCTAGTACACTGTCGGCTGCAAAGCAGCTGCAGAGCAACCAATGACAATGTGCAGCCCACAGCTCCCTAGCAACCTATAACCCTGTTCTCCCAATAGTGCCCTAGCAACCAAAGACGCAGTGCTCCAGACAGCGTCTGAGCAACTAGTAACAGGTTGGGGGGGGGGGCATTTTGAGGATGTCACATGCAAACATGCCTTGCGCTTTATCATACCACAGACCTACGCCGAGCAATCTGCCCTGTCTCTGACAAACAACTTAGAGTAGCTCTTAAGGTGCCCATACACCTTACAACTATCACACGACTTTCGTTGTGCGATGGTTGTAAGGTGATTAAAAGTTTATACGACCCGCCCATCTTGGACAGGCAGATTGTACTTGCGATCGTTGCAAGTCCTCCCCGCTAAGGGGAGGGCTTGCAGATGATTGCAATGCTGAGCAAGCACTGTGTGCTTCTCGGGCCGTGCGGCTTTCGTCTTGCGATTACGCTACCAACCGGGTTTTCTCGCATGCTCGTTATCCGAAAATCGTGCGACCGTACAGTAAATGCGATCGCACGCTGCCCATCAACCTTATAATTATTGAACGATCGCTGGATCACCCGCGATTATCGTACGATAATCGCCACTTGTATGGGCACCTTTAATTTCCTTATCTACGAGCTAGCAGTAGTTCTTTGTGAATTTGTTGCAGCCGCAGCAATGCATGGTGAATGTGGTGCAAATAAGAACACATAACATAAATTAAACTATCACAAGGCTTTCATGAATTAGGCATAGGAGTTTTTAAAGGGGCCATACCAGCAGAAAAGTGTTGCAAATGCTATATTGAAATCAGGTTTGACTCGAAAGAATTTTCAGTTCCGCAGGATGTTCACAGCTCACATATAAGCGTTTCTCACCTTATTTTGAGCATTCCTTAGGGAATCCCTTTCACTTAAATCCATTGTGTTCTTTTGCTTGGAAACAAAGTCCCTCGGCTGGCAATGACTGGGCTGTTGGAGATCTTCTAGAGTCAGGCCCAGGGGAGCTCTGTGCAAGGAGTGCTCGCTTCTGCTGTCACAGATACAAATGACAGATGGTATAACATGGTAAGAGTACAGAAAATGAAATAGAAAATGCTGGAGCACATACTGTACATTACACATATAATTGGAAAAACCTATTAACTTCATGTAGAAGTCTTGGCACATTCACAATTAAGACAACTGCAAGATATTTTAGATGTAATATGCCATCGTCCTCTCACTGTGGGTGGGAATTAAAAATGTCAGTTCCATATAAACCCAGAAATCCTAATAACAGAGGTTACATGTAAAATGAAGCAAAGGACTTATAATAGAGTTGAATTTCAAGCAGATTAAAAAAACCTGAATTTATACAATTACATATACAACAAAATATTTTTATATAAAACTAGCATAAAATGTCTGCGTCTATCTAGATATCATCCTTCTGTAATAACAAGCACAGCACTGCTCACACTAGCAGGGGAGGCAAAACTATATGCCAATAAGTTCTGTATAACAGAGCTGTCACTCAACAGACATATGAGCATACTTACATGAGGAGAGAACATTGAAATGACCTTACTAGTGTGCTGCTTCTGTTTTCACTCAAATACAAGTTGGGTACATTGAAGTCACCAACCTGGATGTGATGGCTGACAGGGGTACCTGGATCACATGACTAATCAGACCTAGTACACGTTTTCTGGTAGGTGTAATAATTCCCTATGCATGCATTTAAGCTGTATTCTTAGCAATAAGTCTAGAGTTCAGCTTTAAATTTGAACACTGACTTTAAGTTCTGGATTGAATTAGAGAACAGAAGTTCAAACTTCTTTTCAGAAGATTCTTTTTTTTAACCTTTTTTGTTAAACAGAACTCTAGTCTGCAGCAATCTAGATTTGTATAAATCTCTCATGCATGATCTGCAGCTTTCTTCCCTTTTTTAAATATGTATCTAAAGTTTTTGTCCTTCAAATGAAAAAAAAAAAAAGTCACATCCTTGTTCTTTTCATCTTGTTCTGCATTCACCTGTGGGAGGAATCAGGTGAAACCAGCACATCACTACAGTAATGCCCACTCAATGGTGACTGACATTTAGCAGACATCATGCCTAGCTAAATGAATACAGTAAACTCTCAGTTATCCAGTATTCAACTAACCAGAAAAAAAATCCTCTGTGTACTCACTGTTCTGCTGATTTGTGGCATGTATTATCCTGGAAATGATCGTGTGCCTATTTGTCTTAATTCGTTTTAAGTGTGTCTATTTGACTTTATTTTCTTTTGATTACAGTACTGCATTTCAATATTAATATGAAAGCAATACAGAGTCTATGGTATAGTATAGTATGGGGTATGCAATTAGTTAGACCGGTTTTTAATAGCAACTCTTAAGCAACCAGAAACTACATTTATCCGGATTCTACCAATCCCCTGTGGATGTCGGATAACGGGGAGTTTACTATACATAGCTTTGCTTAAATGAACAGTAGAATATGGTTGTGTGTTGCAAGTGTCTGCAATTAAAATCACACTGCACAGAATATGACATTAGTCTGAGCCCTTCCATACTGCTCAATGCTCATGTATAATTGGATAATGCAGCACAAGTGATCGCCTTATACAATAAGGAACACAGCAAGTCTCTTCTACTCACTAAGAAAAAGCACTGCATTGAAACATACAGAGCAAAACAACAACTCACAGTACACTGTTAGCTGCCGTTCCTAATTAGCATTCAATGTACAGAGGGGGCAGGCTCTGCAGTAACTCGTCACCCAGATGAAACACTCCCTGTCTGTGGGAGCTGTGCTCCTGATAGGTCGGTGTGCCGTCATTGTATTAAGTGTTTAAAAAAAAAAAAGAAACACTCCCTATGGAAGTTGTTTGCACCACATGGGACTCAGTAGCTGTAAATGATACCCCTGCTAAAGCCCAGGGAGTGTGTCACAGTTTTAAAAAATCAGTGGGCCCTAAGGGAGACTGGCCATCTACAGACAGAAAGTATGCATGCTGAAATATCTTTTTAAACATTCAGAAGCACACAGTGGGGAGGAGAAGGTGAGAAAATTAGAGAGCAACAAAATATTTTCCCAAAGGGTAAGGCAGAAGTAGATTATTATTATTATAATACAAGATTTAGAAAACAGATACAGTATAACAGCTTGTGCAGTGCCTTACAAAATAAAGATAAGCAGTACAGTTATAAAACATTTCAAGACAAGGGGGATAGGTGAGCCCTGCTCATGAGAGCTTACAATCTAAAGGGAAAGTGATACAAAAGGTAGTAAGTGTATGGGGATGAGTTGTGTCAGAAAGTAACATCAATTGTTAGGCAGCGACGGGATAGACTTGCGGAATAGATGAGGAGTTTTTGTGGACTGCTTAAAGGCAGACAGGAGAAAGAGATAGCTAGACAAGTTGAGGTAGTGAATTCCAGAGAATGGGGTTTGTTGATGAGGGAGCTAGAGAGCAGGAGGTCAGTGGAGGAGCGAAGGGGATGGTTTGGGTTATATTTTAAGATGAGATGCACGATGTAGCTTGGGGCAGAGTTGTGGATGGTTTTGTACATTGTTGTTAGTATTTTGAATTGTATTTTTTGGGCAGTCAGAAGCCAGTGGAGGGATTGGCAGAGGGGTTGCGTACACCGAGTGGCTGGCAAGGTGAATGAGACGGAAACAAAGCTTGAATTCTTCTATAATGCTCCATCTGTAGCAGTGTACTTCTTTACAGAATCATTTGCATTCAAGTGTACCTTTGGTTAAAAAGAATCCTATTTTTTTTTTTATAAAGTAGAGAACAGTTAGAATCTCAACCTAGAGCTGTGTTTGGAAGAGTACCCCACTGCTTCCAGGATGAGTACTGAAGTGAACATTTTCTAATGAGATATTAATAATAAAAAATCTGACAAGACTCTACCTGTCTGCCATTCTAACCAAGAAAGAACATTTAAAGCGGTAGCAACCACCAGCATAAACATGTCAGTAGTGGGTCCCCAGAAGGTGTTTCCCATAACGTACCAGTATGCACAGCATATTAGCACATTATGGGTGACTTACCTTACAGGCGATCTCCTCCAGCGCTGCAAAGTCAGTGCTCTCTTCCTCCGCTGGCGCTGTCATCTTTACCAATCTTCTTCCGGGTTTAGCTCCTTTGGCCTCTTGATTGCCGGAATGATGTAACTACTGCGTATGCGCATGGAAATTACTTCACTTTGGCAAAGGGTAACCTTGCCAAGCTGCAGCTCAGTGCACACAAATTTTGAAGGGCAGGAAGGGAGTATTTATGCAAGAAGAGATATACAGGGTGACGGGTCTCTTCCGTCATAAAAACCCTGTCAGTGAATTTTAAAACGTAACTATCAAAAAATAGATAGATAGATAGATAGATAGATAGATAGATAGATAGATAGATAGATAGATAGATAGATAGATAGATAGATAGATAGATAGATACTTTAATGAGAAAGCATACCCGGAGAGGTGACCTTCCAAGCTCCATAAGTTTTTCTCTGTTTGCACTCGATGGCTTTTTACTGCCTTGACACTTTCCTCTAATAAACCTCGGTCTTCACACGGTGAGGTATTAGATTCCATTTCACTGGGGATCTCTCTACAAAACAATCTAATATCAGCACACTATAAAGCAGAATTTATAAGAACATGAGGAAAAAAACCAAATAAAAGATGGCACACAGAAAACAACCTAAGAGAAATCCCCTTTATATTGTTTCTATACAACCAGGAGTATGGCTATGTTCACATCACATACATGCTTTTAATTAAATCTAATTTGCATGCATTGTAAAGGGCCTTATTCAAGATCATGCACACACTTTCGAAAGCATACCAACAAAATCTATCTGCAATGTACTACTCCCATTAAAATGGTTGGGAAATGTGAAAATGCTTCCTACTTCATGTTATGACTGTCATTTAAAGTGGACTTTACTTTTAATATGTGATTGGAATATTAGGAATGGGTTAATTCAGCGTCTCAGGAGGCTTTGTGGGGTCTGACCAGGGTTGTACGTGGTCTGACTAGACCTGCGTGCGGGTCTGACCAGGGCTGTGCGTGGTCTGACTAGAGCTGCGTGCGGGTCTCACCAGGGCTGCATGCGGGCCTTACAGCAGCCGCTTGTACAAACCCTTGCAGTGGGGCTGACTCCAAGCTGCAAGGATTAAATACTATTTTTGGCCTAGGAGTGCAAATAAAGAAAATGTACTTACTTGATCCTCACTCCTGCCTGCCTGCTAGACCAGTCTCCTGCAGCCTCTCTGCCACTGGTTCCAGCAGTCTAAGGACCACTGACATCATCAGGTCTCATGCAGCTCCATTGACTTGCATTAGACGTGAGGACACCGAAGGAGAACACTGTAGCATACCTGTAATTGCATTGCATTGTATTGTATACCTGTAATTGCATTGTATTGTATACCTGTAATTGCATTGTGCTTAAAGCAGATTTTACAGCCAAAGGTTACAAAATGAATAGCCCATTAAAAGAAAAAACAACGTGTCCAGCATTTGCTGCAATATTCAGCGAGTTCCCAGATTTGATGGACAGCATCATTCAACCCACTTCCTTTCACCTCAGGTCATCATGAAGCTTCAGATCTGTATAAAGCTGGCCATAGACCTTACAAGCATCGCAAGACTTTTGTCTTGCGATGGTTGTAAGGTAATTAAAAAAACGTACGATCTGCCCATCTTGGACAGGCAGATTGTACTTGCAGTCATTGACTGCAATGCTGAACAGGCAGTGTGCGCTTGCGCTGACCGGCCTGTGCGGCATTTATCTTACGTGCAGGCCACAAACCCGCCGACTATCGTACGATTCTCGCCGGGTTTTCGAACATGCTCGTAAGACAAAAGACGTGCGACCGTACAGTAGAAACGGTCGCACGCCTTCCATACACCTTGCGATTATCGTACGATAATCGCAAGGTGTATGGGCACCTTTAGGCTTCATGCACACAGGCACAGTGGGCCGAACACATATAGGTTCGGTGTATTTTCACACCCAGGCCATTTCATGTGGCCCTCGCACCTCTCCTGCAGCTTTACATTTTAAACTGAAGCCAGCACTGTAAACAGAAAGGATGCCGAGGCCCAGCAGCATACCTATGAATCGGGGTGCTTGTTTAGAGCACGGTCAGCAAAACTTCCCCTTCCTGTGGATCCACGCCGCCCGCACCTGCCAAGACCAACCGGGACCCCTTGTGGGACTGCACAGCCCTCCTAATACCCCGCACAGCCCAGCATAGACCGCACACAGCCACCTGAGGGTCCGCATGGCCCACCATAGAACCGCACAGCCACCGTGCGTGGCCACACGGCCCACCATAGAACCTGCATAGCCACCTGAGAGTCTACACAGTCCACCATAGAACCTGCACAGCCACCTGAGATTCCACACTATTACACTAATTGCCATTATTTTTCCTAGACTTCTACTTTCAGAGCTAGTTATTAAATTATTACCAAAACCAGTCAAATTTGAATGCAGAGGAAATGATTAAATATGAGAGAAAATACATTTATATAGTCTTACAGATACATACAGCCCTTTGAGGAGAGCAACCATAATGTGGCCCACTATGAAAATGAGGAGAGAGAAGGTCTACTAAACAGGTACAACCCTGAAAGATCCCGGGGTGCTGTGTCATGCTAATCATACAAAGGCAGACCATAGGAGCAGGGGTGTAGTACTGTAATACTGCAGAGAGCAGATTCCCTGCCCCCACAAGGAGACCTGGCACATGTATTGCATGTGTCACCTGCACAGAATGTCCCAGCAGCTGTGTGGTCACATTCATTTAAAATGTAACACACTTCACTGTCGTGCAGGTCCCCAGCCATAGTCCTAGAACTGCAATGAGGTGATAAAAGGAACATTGTAACTGCTATACTAACAAGTGTGGTGACCACCTCCCCCTGATCCGATTCTGCACGGTGCACCCCACTACGATCACCAACCCCCCGACTCACCATGACGATCTCCATTCAACCCCAGCACAACACGAGCCCCAACTTCCACAACACAGCCTAGCCCCGCCCCTTACGTCATCACCAGTCCTGCCGCTCCACCCAAACTGACAGCCCGTGCTCTACCTCACTGATTGGAGGGAACTAGTGACGTCACCTTGCCGCCTAGTTCTATTCAGCCAGTTACAGGAATATCCGTTACTCGCGGGGTGGGGCGACGCTTTACGGTCCCTATAGCGACTAGACTTTCGACCAACTTTATTGACAAACAAGAAAAGTTTACAATAAAAAAAGCATAGCTGATTGTTGCTAGCTGGTCATCAGAAAAGTGCTTCTGCTTTTGAGTGACCCACATATGATTTGTTTTTTATTCCCAAAGAGAATGAAGAGTCATATTCTACCCACCTACGTTACTTTAAAAAAATACTGCAAACTTTTATTTAGGAGAAAATGAGGAAGCGTAAGAACCAGCATAAATCAGGTTCTTTTGCTGCTGTTGTCCCCACTGGGGAGACTGTAGCTCACTTCCTGTCACGGGTGTCACCAGTAACAGAGAAAGTGAAGTAAAGAAACCTGTTCAAGAGTCGCAGACAGCATATATTCAGAATTCTGTGTTATCTCAGAAGACTGACATCTCAGAATTTGGGATAATATATCAGAATTATTAATGTTTCTTTTTTTCCCCCTTGACCTCAGTATTCATTAAAAAGTTGCAATGTGCTTTCAACACACTGTAATTCATGTTAAAAAAGTTGGTTGCAGCTAGGGTTGCCACCTTTTCTTCAAGTGAAACCCGAACACTCAAGCGACGTGCAGACATTTTTTGGGGAGAATGAGTGGTGGCTTATTCATAGGTAAATAGCGCTGCCCATTTATATGTTAATATCACAGTTGAGACTATTTTCTTTGGGGGGCCAGTAGCCCCTGTCTTAATTTTGGTTGCCCCTGTCTGCCTGACATCTTGTGTCCGGGTTTCTGCTGCCTTGAAACCTGGACACAGCATTCAAAACCTGAACTACTGGGGAGACTGTAGCTCACTTCCTGTCACGGGTGTCACCAGTAACAGAGAAAGTGAAGTAAAGAAACCTGTTCAAGAGTCGCAGACAGCATATATTCAGAATTCTGTGTTATCTCAGAAGACTGACATCTCAGAATTTGGGATAATATATCAGAATTATTAATGTTTCTTTTTTTCCCCCTTGACCTCAGTATTCATTAAAAAGTTGCAATGTGCTTTCAACACACTGTAATTCATGTTAAAAAAGTTGGTTGCAGCTAGGGTTGCCACCTTTTCTTCAAGTGAAACCCGAACACTCAAGCGACGTGCAGACATTTTTTGGGGAGAATGAGTGGTGGCTTATTCATAGGTAAATAGCGCTGCCCATTTATATGTTAATATCACAGTTGAGACTATTTTCTTTGGGGGGCCAGTAGCCCCTGTCTTAATTTTGGTTGCCCCTGTCTGCCTGACATCTTGTGTCCGGGTTTCTGCTGCCTTGAAACCTGGACACAGCATTCAAAACCTGAACTGTCCGGGTGAATCCTGGACAGGTGGCAACCCTAGTTGCAGCACATTGCACGAAAGGCCTCATTCACCCCAGGCGTTTATGTGTGGTTGCAGAGTCCTGCTGCAAGGATGCAGATGCAGGAATCACAGGTGGATCTGGACAGCTGAAGCCATTCAAGCTGATTGCGTACAGGGTCATCACATACAAGTTTTGTGTGAATGAGGCCTAAAATGTTGTACTGGATTGTAGAGTATCGATAACGCAAGCAGCTCCTATCCCAGGGGGCACCAGTCATCAGCGCAGGAGGTAAAGGGGAATCTCCCTGATGGGGATGCAGACAGCATTAAACCCTTGATAGAGGATCTAACCCTTCCCCATTCTGTTCAAACCCAAAAAAAGGTTTGGGGTCAACGTCTTCTTTAACCATTTCAGGGCCACAGTAAATGGATAGAGTCGCCTGATCACTTGTATGGAGCTTCAGAAATTGCCCCTCCTCCACCAGCAACTATGCCAGGCTCCGCTGCCTCCCGCGTGGGCCTGATACCATCGCAGTGGGTGTAAGTGGCTGGATTGGAGGGAGGTCAGCACACTTCCAGTGGCTGATCTCCCCTCCACAACAATGATTTTGTCACTTCTGGTTTCAGGCTACTATTTCACCGGCTGCTGTGGCCAGAGAAGAAGCTGGTGAAGGTCCAGGTAGAGGTTGTGGTAGGTGGCAAACAAGAGAATAGTCAGGTGCAGGCAGAAGGTCATGGCGGGGGGCAGACAAGAGAGTAGTCTGGTCCAGGCAGAAGTTGTGGCAGAGGGCAGGCAAGACAGTAGTCATGGGCAGGCAAGAGAGTAGCCAGGTTCAGGCGGAGGTTGCGGCAGGCTGCAGGCAAGAGAGTAGTCTGGTCCAAGCAGAGGTCGTGGCAGGGAGCAGGCAAGAGAGTAGTCAGGGCCAGGCAAAGGTCGTGGCAGGGGCAGGCAAGAGAGTAGTCTGGTCCAAGCAGAGGTTGTGGCAGGGGGCAGGCAAGAGAGTAGTCAGGTCCAAGCAAAGGTTGTGGCAGGGAGCAGGCAAGAGAGTAGTCAGGGCCAGGCAAAGGTCGTGGCAGGGGCAGGCAAGAGAGTAGTCAGGTCCAAGCAGGGGGCAGGCAAGAGAGTAGTCAGGTCCAGACAGAGAGCAGGAAAGAGAGTAGTTAGGTCCAGGCAGAGGTTGTGGCAGGGGGCAGGAAAGAGAGTAGTTAGGTCCAGGCAGAGGTTGTGACAGGGGGCAGGCAAGAGAGTAGTCAGGCCGAGGCAGAGGTCATGGCAGGGGGCAGGGAAGTGTAGTCAGGTCCAAGCAAAGGTCGTGGCAGGGGGCAGGCAAGAAAGTAGTCAGGTCCAGGCAGAGTTTGTGGCAGGGGGCAGGCAAGAGAGTAGTCAGGACCAGGCAGAAGTCATGGCAAGTCAGCAACAGGCAGGCAAGGAGAAGAGTACTGAGATCTATCCACTTTGGCAGCAGGCAGGGCATGGCCAGCCAATAGGCTGTGAGATGGCATGCACATGGTTGTGACACAAGGCAGATGAGCAGGACAGGCCATGCCCCTGGCTGTGCATTCAGAGACAGGGATAAAGGAACAAAGGGGTATGGTTATATAGGAGGGACATTCCCTTTAAAATAAGTGAAAGTTGGGACCTACACACCACTGGGTATTCAAAATGATCACAGTTCCAACCTATTGACTAACATACACATTGCTAGACGAGCAGCTTCTATTCCATTAGTAACTAACCCCCATTCTTGCAGATCACATGCAGTAAGTGCCAAGTCTATGGGCAGCTTCATACAGGAACGAGTTTTTCTTCTTCCACATATCACACAGACAGACAACACCGTCCGAACCCCCGGCACAGTATTGTTTACTAGGAGCAGCGCTGTAATTGGATCTCCCCCATAGAACGACAATTTGCGCTAAGCCCCGCCCCCGTCTCTGGTCGCAGCAAGGGACAACGCTGATTGGCTGCAGACATGTCTTCCGGACACACCCACTACTGGGAGAGGAGTTCCAGCACATGCTCGCTCCCCCCTCTGTGTGTCACAGTCCAGGCACAGCACTCCCGGGATCTAGCTACGGTCACCCGGCTGGCATGGGGAAAGAAGCACTGTTAGCCCTGCTGGTGACATCTCTGACTGTGCAGCGCTGCCTGACCTTCTCCCAGGCTGTGGATGGCGACTTCACCTTCACCCTGCCTGCTGGCCAGAGGGAGTGCTTCTTCCAGCCTATGAAGAAGGATGCTACGCTGGAAATAGAGTACCAGGTAACCGCAGCTGGCTCCAGTGGTTGCCTTTTGGGCAGATCGCAGTGATTTTTCGGTAGTCTAGGGTCACCCATACACTACATCCTTATCAGTATCACAGTATGTGCACAGTGACACAGCTAAAGACTACAAGACCTGTGCAGAGTATTGTTATTGTTGGAGTTTAGGTGAGATCTGAATCTCATGGTGTGTAGGACTGTACAATCGGTGATGATGAAGTTGTGGGCACTGTCAGTGCAGGGTGAGAGGTGTCCCCATGTAGGTATAGTTCTGTTAGCTCTGATGACTCATGTTTCCTGGTCGGGCAGACTTTCTGATCTGGTTAAACAACTCATATTTCAGAAAAAGTTTGTGGCTGACCAATGAGGTGCTGCAACATCATGGTTACATGACACCGGAAGAAGCTGAATTCCTGCCATCAGATGGCATTTGATTTCTGTAGAGCCAACAGAAGGACTGTAAGGATCACACTGGGACCTTATGGCTGAATGCTGATCTTTACTCCCCTGCCATATGTTCTTTGCTGTGTTTATATGGTGTAAACACATTACAGAATGCTTAAAGCAGACCTTCACCCTAAAATTACAGTGTGCTGCAATGTAACCCACCTCTCTTCCCTTTTTAAAGTACAACTGAAGCCAAAACATGGCGGCCCCATCCTGCCCCGATTTATCGCAAGGGTAAATCAGCAGTAATTAACAGAAAAGCACCTGGACGGATTGCGGTAATCAACCACGCGTATTTGCGTCTGCGCAGTGTAAATCGTACGGGAACGCCACCAACCTTGCCAAAGTCATACAATCGACCAAAGTTTTCAAACCTGCTGGAAAGACAAAAGTCGTACGATTGTACAGTATTTGCGGTTGTACACTGCCCATCAACCTTATGAATTTCAGACGAAAACCCATTTGCTTACGAAAATTGGCTGATATTCGTAAGGTGTATGGGCAGCTTTAGAGAGAGTTATAACCCGTCAGCTTTTTTGCCAGCAGTGTCATCAGAACTAGTGTCCCCATTGGAAGATTTCCCATCTACTTCTTGTTTTGGTGACAACTGAAAATTTGGGATTTTCTTTCATTGGTTAATGACCACCAAAGACAAATAGAAAGAGAGAGAGAGAAGATTTCCCTAATGGAGACACAGGCAGCAATACAAACCTGACAGGTCTTCTAATCCCTCTCCACTCTCTCCAAAACTAGAAAAAGTTTCAGCTTCAGTTGCTATAACTTTAATAAAACATTTTTGTATTTAC
The DNA here is from genome assembly GCF_000935625.1 of Nanorana parkeri. NCBI lineage: Eukaryota > Metazoa > Chordata > Amphibia > Anura > Dicroglossidae > Nanorana > Nanorana parkeri. The sequence continues at coordinate 68,794 of NW_017306650.1, read as the reverse complement.
CTTTTTATTCGTGGCCCCATTTCTGGTGTTTCGGCAGCTGAAGAACCAGTAAGAGAAAGCCGGCTCCGAGTGATGGCAACAAGCGGGTTTGGCGGCGAAGGACAGGACCTGCAGGATAACATAACGCTGGATCTGTTGGGTTTGTAGGCATGTGATTGCAGCATAGGAAGAGCAGCAAAGATAAGGGGGGTCATTTGGGAGGGTGAAGATCCTATGTGAAGTAGTATTAACCCCTTCATGACTGAGGCCCTTTTTTCCATTTTTGCACCCATGTTATATTCCACATTTTAGGCGTGAAAATGACGTAAAACCCCCCAACATTATCAATAAACCCTTCTTAGAAAACATTTTCAATTACAATGTCTTTATTAAGGTGCCCATACACTGCATGGTTCTCGTACGAGAATCGCGGGAAATCCCGCAATCGTACGAGAATCGTGCAGTGTGAATGAAGATGTGCGACCGTTGTCTAAGGAGCGCGCTAGAAAACCAGCCGAAAATCGATTTATCGCACGGTAATTCCCGCGATATTGCGGCAATTTACCGCGCGATATCGCTCTCCAATGCTTCTCAATGGGGCAAAGGGTCCTGCTGTCTCGGGTAGTGTGTCACTACAGCAGGACCCTTTTTGGAGCGGATCAAGCTTGCTCAATGCAAGCATTTGCGCGATATCGCGCAAAATGCTAGTCGCCCGACAATCGCGCGATTTGCGAACCGCTCAATGTGAACGGGGCCTTAGGGTAACGGGAGGACACAAACTAGCGTCCTCCCGTCACCCTAGGCTCAGTATACCGCGAGCTGTAGCTCGTGGTATACTGAGATGCTGAAGCGGATCTCGACAATTGTGCCAGGATCCGCCCAGCTGCGTGACTGGCCGGCGGAGGGGGGAATCCAGCCCCTCTCCTGTCACGGCAGAGAGCCGTGACAGGATCGAGAAGTGAGCGAACGCCTGTATGTGTTCGCTCACCTCCCGATCTACTGAGCCGACCTGTGACAGTCTCATTGTCACAGGTCGGCTAGAACTATGAGGTGAGTGAAAATCACTCACCTCATAGTTCTCCTTTAATTAGAAAAGGACTGCGGGCAAATAAAATGTTAACCTTTGCAGTCAGGCTACACCCACACGACAAGGGTTAAATGCTCGTTATGTCTAGGGAGCTAAAATAACAGGTATACTCACTCAAACCGCGATCTCGGCTGGCTCCTAGACCAGTCCCTTCCACCTATCTGCTTCCCCACACCAACAATGGACTGTGCCTTGGCGTCCTGTACACTAGAGCTGAACCGACTCTGGCTACAAATCCTATGGACATAAAAACGTTGCAGCTGGGGCTCCCAGGGTCCTCGAATACTGGCCCGTTTTACACTGTATACCTATATGTCTGTATCTGCGCTGGACTCTAGGCTGGTCTGCCACTTAAAAGAATAAAGGGTTTTATTTCTGGAGCTGCACCTTTCATTTCCTGTTGATGTAGAAAAACCACTCCTGTCCTTGCTTTGGACCCCTTCACACAGTAACATGGCAAGGTCACCCTGTACTTCCCTCGTTCCTCTGTTTACATTGTCATGGCCGTGTTTGTCCATTTTGAAATAACAGGGATTGCCATTATACTGTGATTTGATAGTTCCTAATCTTTCACCGGTGGCATTGCTACAGATGTCTGGCACTGTTGTCTGTCAGTAGTTATAGAAGGGGTGGGGGTTCAATGACGGTTCTAGGTCTTATGGGATCGTCAGGTAAACTTTTGTACTTAAAGTATTAAAATCGATATTGTAAAAAGATATATAT
>NW_017306650.1:61553-61995 GCF_000935625.1 Nanorana parkeri | reverse complement strand
TATATATATAAAATTCTTTCAAAAATGCCTACATTTTGCAAATGGTTCCAATCTATATAGAACTGGGCTGGGACAGAAAAAAAAAGACATGACGGGTCTTAAAGGAGAACTGTGGGGAAACCTTTTTTGGCCATAGTTCTCTTCAGGGTCACGGGCAGACATATACTGTGTCCTCCAGTGACCCGAAATTCGGCATATTGCGGACACCGCAGCCGGGACGGATCCCGACCTATAACTGACGAGTTCCACCCTGCTGGCTGAGTGACAGCTGGCTCTACCTCTCTAGAAGCAGAGCCAGCTGTGCCCGCCCCCTCCCCTGTCGGTTCCTCCAGTCAGTGCTGGAGGATCGGAGCAGGGAAGGGGTGAATCCCTGTGGGGAGCAATGATGGCCCTGGATACAGCTTTTTTTTTTTTTTTTTTTTTTTTTTTTTTTTTTCACTTT
>NW_017306650.1:44757-60436 GCF_000935625.1 Nanorana parkeri | reverse complement strand
TTTTTTTTTCACGCTGCTGAATGCAGTGCAACATTACTGTACATTGCCAGGCCCATAGACTCCTATAATGCTGCAGACAGATGCATAACCCCTGTGTTATTATGCCCTGAGCAGTGACGGCGGCCAATAGGATTCAGTGTACATGGAACCTATCGGCCAACATCACTGCTCAGGACCAATATGTAAACATCATAAATGGACAGCCAGCAGCACCGCTGCTGATTACACATTAATGTTTACATCTCCCCCTTAAGGGCCTGTTCACATGATATCAGGTCCTGATCAGGTGCGGATCTGCAGACTGTCTGATGCAGTGCATTTTTGCCGCGGTTTGGCCGCGTTTTTGATGCGAGTGGGGCTGTTAGTATGTTAGCTGCAGTGCAGTGCGTTTTTCATGCGTTTTGGACGCGTTTGTATTTCCTGACCGTTTCCGGACCTGACAAAATGTGACATGCAGTATTTTTTCTGTCGTAAGCTGAACGGACTGCGCACATGAGAACTGGAGCCCATAAAACACAAAAGGATACATTGGGATGCATTTTGAGTGCAGCAGCGTACGGAGCCGGTCAGCACACAAAACGGACGTCGTGTGAACAGGCCCTAAATGAATAATTTATGCGCTGGTGACAAATGTGCCGCGTGACCCGGGCCTTCAGTCATTCCGAATCAGATGAGGTAATTCTAAGAATTTGCAACCACAGCCTTGCCACTGGCTACACATTGTTATTTACATGCCTACCCTGAGCAGTGGTGGCGGTCTATAGGATCCATGTACATTTACTTTATGCATGTAAACATACATACAAATATTATCTGCATACAGTGTACTGACAACTTTTTATGCAGGATATTGCTGCCAGCAAGATTCTCCTTAAATTAATACACCCCTGTGAATGAGTCCTTTAGTATTCAGCACTTTTGGGAATGTCTGATGCCTGCGTCCACTCCAGAGTCCTCTAGTGACAGAGGTGGGAGGACATGATAGTTTTTGCAATACATTTCAATTGGATATATTGCAGCTGATCAGTTTCTTTTAATCTGATAATTGTGTAAATAACACACTTCCTGTCCCATGGTTTCCACCCAGGCTGGAATTCAAACTTGTCTGCCTTTGTTACATTGTTTTTAGCCCAAAAATAAAAACCAATGCAGCCATCACATCTAAGACATGGTAAGCTGTGAATGGTATATTTTTGTTCCTGGGTTCAGTTATTGTATAAAATCTACACCTTCTTGATGACATTTTATGTAACTTCTGATGTTGGCTGTTGTTCTTTGGTAATGTTCCAATTGTGAAAGCGAGTTTATTTGTGTTACAGTAACACTGCTTAGCTTTTTCTGGTGACATTTGGACATGGCAGCTCTCCTGTTTTCTAATTACTGTAGGGTGAAAGTTACTGTAGCTATGCAACATGGGAGGGTTTAAATTCTAAATGAAAGACTTGTTGAGAGACTTATTTTCATTATGAAAATAAGTCTCTCAACAAGTCTTTCATTTAGAATATTGTCTCCTTGGCTCTGTGGTTTTCCTTCCAACATCTTTCCCCTTGTGCCTCACAATACTGCTTAGTATATAAGGGATCTAATCCGGAATTATCCGGTTTATTGTCTAATTCAATGACAAAAGACATACATTCTATATATTGTTTGTATGCAGGTTCTGGATGGTTCAAGCTTAGATGTGGATTTCTACCTCCTATCTCCACATGGAGAAATCGTATTGTCTGAGACTCGCCAGTCCGATGGGGTCCACACGTAAGTTCATAACGATACTCTAAATAAGCATTGGGTAACTAGCATCTCTGGCCTTATACCACATTCCTTTTTATCAATCTAGAGTGGAGACAGTCGATGGTGATTATGAGTTTTGCTTCGACAACACCTTCAGCCGACTCTCGGACAAGGTGATCTTTTTTGAACTCATCTTAGACCACATGAATGAAGAAGTGAATGACCAGGAAGACTGGAAGAATTATGTAGTTGGTGCAGATCTGCTGGATATGAAACTGGAGGATATTCTGGTTAGTGCCATTTTCTTTGTTATCTATATGTTTACAAATGGTTGTAGCTTTATTTAAAAGGTTTTCCACTTCTTGCTTGCATAATTCACATCATCATGGTTTCATGCTTTTGGACTCTGATAGTTACCTGGTTAGAACTTTTGATTCCCAAGCGTTCATTTGTTGATATCTGAAGGCTTTTTAGTTGATGAAAGTTACTGTAGCTATGCAACATGGGAGGGTTTAAATTCCAGGTAGTCAATGTATCCGTATTAATACATTTTGGATCCTTGCAGCTTTGTTCAAACAAATAAAAAAACAGCAACTTTGTTTGCTACAGTTTTAGCAGAGATGAACACACACCTGAGGGCAGTAAGGCCTCATTCAGACAAAAAAGGCCAGCACGTACAGCACCGTGCGGCGTGCACGGCCGTATCGGGCAGCTCCCGGGAAGGACAGGTGCTGCGTGTGATTAGTACGCATCCCCTGTCCTTCTCTATGGGAGTATGCTGCCCTACGCTCACCCCAAGTGCAGGTCCGTATGGGTGCGGGTGTCCCGGCTTGGGCGCAGACAGGATCCATCCTGTCAGCGTACGAGTACGGACACCCGCAAGGACGTGCAGGGCGGGTGAGCGTAGGGCGGTGTACGGCCGCGTAGTCCCATAGAAAAGGACAGGGGCTGCATACTAATCACAAGCAACACCTGTCCTTCTCGGGAGCTGCCCGATACGACCGTGCACGGATCTGTATATGCCGGCTTTTACTCGTGTGAATGAGGCCTTGCTGTGAAGCAGACATATGTAATAATTAAACATGGATGCCCACACAAACACCAACAATTACAACCTCTGGGTCCACATCTTAAAAAAAAAAACTTTCTGTGCCATAAACTTAATTTCTTCTTGTATCAACTGACTAGCATCCTTATAGGATCAACAGGTATTTTTTTTACACTTAGAGAAGAGATGTAACAAAATACTTTCAATGGTATATTTAACACACCAAAACGGACCGTATAAGAGACGTTATATGTTGGGGTTGGGAAATTAACTTTTAATACATAACCCTAACTTTAACCTGTAACTAAACCCTAATATTTAACCTTTTCCATACAGGCACCAAAGCCATCAGGACTTAAATCTTGTGCTGGTGTTAAAAACAAGTTCTAACCAGGTTAAGGGACACCAAAAGAGTATAAGTGCAGTATCTTCACAACATGCACATGTACTCATGAACTCCTAGCAGAATGGAGCAATAGTTTGTCCCATTGTCCTAAGGCAGCGGTTCTCAACCTGTGGGTCGAGACCCAAAAGTGGGTCGCAACTCGCTGTTTAGGGGGTCGCAGCATCCACTTCTGCTGCGCTAGGTGAGAGGCTCCTCAGCCTCCTCCTAGCGCGTCAGTGTCAGTCGGCAGGAGGACAGCAGAGGCTGTGAATTTAAAAGTGCCGCTATACACACTCCCTGGCCACTGCAGCGACATCTAGTGGTAGGGGAGTATGTATAGCAGGGCTTTTCTATTCACAGCCGCTGCTGTCCTCATGCCTCCCATACAATGTGAGCTCTGCAGGAGGCGGCTGTCTAAGCAGTGCTGGGGCTGAGAAGGCTGCATGGAGACAGAGCAGGTAGCAGGGGCTGGGGAGGGCTTGTATTCTTGTGAGTGTGCTTCTATTTTTAGTCCCAAGTCCAGCGCCTTACTAATTCTGGAGTCCAGCACTCCATTGGGGGTCACCACAACTTGGCAAATGTTACCAAGGGGTCCTGGCCCTAGAAAGGTTGAGAACCACTGTCCTAAGGGTATATTTGTATTGTATCGACAGGTTCTTCAATGCCCTGCTAAATAAACTCAATATACCAGGTTCCCAATCATGGGTGCCCACAGGGAGACAACCCAGGATTTAGTAAATCCCAATCATTAACAAGTGACAATGTGATATTATTATTATTATTATTTATATTTTTTTCTAACTTGCTGGAAAATTATTATTTTAGTAGAGCCTTATGCATAAAAATTACTGTTGAAAGTTAAACTATTAGAAGCAATGCTGATTGCCCTAAAAATGCACAAACTACATAAGGTAAAACAGCAAGTGCTATTTTAGTAATTTGCAGTCACTTGATTCATATGAAGATTATGCATTCATGGATAATTGTCTCCTATGCAGCCAACATTAGACAAACATCCCTTTGTGCTCAGCAGACAAATAATGGTATTGGCTGACCACATGCCCACTAGTCAGTACAGGTCTAACATTTAGTGTTTAGTTTTCATATTTGTGTGTGTGTTACCTGCATTTACATTTCTTATCTAAATAGATTAAAAGACAAACAAAAAAGGGTGTACCTTCTTCAATAAAGATACACTGCCAAAGTCTTGGGAATAATAGTAAAACGTGGCAGTAAGATCAACGTACAGTCTCTCATGACCTGCCCAATGACAGATGTGTAAAGCTGAATAATGCTGTCTTCTTGTTGGCAGAAAGTATACGTTTTGAGAGGACTGCCTGCTGGTTTCATTAATACTGCTTGCACATCCATGTAGAAGGTTCAACATTACTGTCGTGGTGTACCAACTCTCATTTTGCAATAAATTCCAAAACTTCACATATTGCCGGTCAAGAAAACATTGTAGCCCTTTCGCAGATGATTATTTAGGAGAGCAATGTCATCACTTTCAGTCCACATAGTTTCTTCTATTTTGAGCACACACTGGGGATGAGAAAGTAGGCTCTGTCATTTTGCAGAGTAGAAGAGCCTTGTTTACCCTCAGGATGTCAGGATTTGCAGAATTTGGCACCCAGACATATTGGGTATACTGCAGGGTCCTGCCCTTTCATGGTACTAAGCTTACCAATGCAGACTGTAATCAGTGCAAGTGAAGGAATGTTCAGGAAGTCCAAATGTTTAAAAAAAAAATTGTTGGAGGGAATACAGAGCCCTTAACTGTAGACTGTCAGGAGGAGATCTGTAGAATAAAAGAGCATAAAAAAAGGGGAATAAAGTCCCGGGAGAGATCTGTATGAGTGTAGTATTGAAATGTCTGCAAGTGGTTATTTTAAGCTGCATCAAATAATAAAATTATATACTTTTTGATAAACCCATGTCATTGAACTGTGTATTTAGCAGTTTGCCTCGAGTTCAGCTTTAACCTTTACAAAGACTGATTGTCAAATTGGTCACATTTCTTTCATACATTGGGCAGTATATGGCAGCCTTTTGAATAACATTTGGCATGATGATATCTCTCAATACACATCTCTTCCCAGGAAACCATTAACAGCGTGAAAGGAAGACTGAGCAAAAGTCTGCAGATCCAGACTCTGTTGAAGGCCTTCGAAGCACGTGATCGCAACATCCAAGAGAGCAACTGTGACCGCGTGAACTTCTGGTCTATAGTCAACTTATTGGTGATGGTTGTAGTGTCTGTTATTCAAGTGTATTTGTTGAGGAGCCTTTTTGAGGACAAGAGGAAAAGCAGACCCTGATTGAAGAGAAGGAAATGTGCCAAAATTATAAGGGAAAATAGACGAAATCATAAGGGGGACTTTGTTACACGTGGATGTTTTATCCATCAAAGGTTTTTCTTCTTTTTTTATTTTTACTGGTGCAGTTTTGGTCCTTGTTTACTTGGAAAACTGGGGGGGGGGGGGTGTTATGTGTGCAATCTGCAGTCGTTTCAAAGCCATCAATGCTGGAGACATTTGTAGAACACTAGAACCATTTAACCATCTAAGGAACATTTGTCATACTAAGCCTCGCGTGTTAAAGTGCATCAATGAAGATCTATTTTTGTTGCCTATAGTAGTCAGTCGGCTCATTTTGTGTTTTAGTGCATAAAATGGAGAATCTTGCTGCTATGGGCAGTACAGTCCTTTTTTATACTTTAATGCACGAGGCATATGTTTTTAAAGCATAACATTTGTCAATCATTTACCTTTTCTATACTTGAACAAAAACATTACTACTGTGAAATTCTAGAAGTGAGAATCTAATGCAGTAATACAAGACCAGAAGATCATTTTTTTTTTTTTTAAATCTGGTCATGGATCACATAGGGGAAGGGAGGGGGGGGTTCCTATCCTTCCTCTGGCTGGTGGGAGTGGCCTGAATTCCCCAGAGAATGGCGTCATTGCAGCCTTCTGGGGACAGGCTTTTCTACTCGGGCTGTAGCAGCTTAAGAAAGAAAATGAACTGAAAAACATTGAACAACTAAATGCTTTTTTTTATTTTTTATTTTATGTTAACAGGTAGGATTTTATAGACGAGACTCTGCGTCTCTTTTCTGTCTCCCAGCAATTTTCTTCCCATTGTACACTGAGCTTTTGTTTCAAGTTTAGTACTCAATGATGCAACAACATATGAGGTAACTATATACTTGGTATGAAGGAACAAAGGAATGTCTGGTAACAGCTGATAACTGAGTAGTGCAGTAACAGTGTCCATCTAATGCACTAGATTTTTAGACATTATAGATCAAACAATCACTTCAGATATTGCCATCACTGAATTTTTACATTTCTAATAAAACTTATTCCTTAACCAACAGCGTTGTTGATTTATATTGTACAAATGAGTTAAAGCTGGTCTGCAGGTCAAAGTACACTTGGAGCTACAAGGACACTGGTATGGTGCTTTGGGGGGCTTTTGTTCCTGGGGCCATGGTCTTGAAGTTAAATGCACCCATCCTTTGAACTGGACACCTCTACCAAACACTACAGTATGTATAGTGCATCTGTTGTCTGTAAACAATGACGGCTACTACCATAGAGTGACAGACAAATGCACTTTTTTCATCACCAATATTTGGCAGGATCTGGGGAATAATAGGAATGAAAGAGATAGTTACCCATAGTGACCATCCTAATTTCTGGAATAAAGAAAGAAGGAACGCCACTTTTGTTGCCCCTTATTTTCCTCCAGAGTGTATAATTATGTCTCCAGTACCAAGTATTTGGGCGAGTACTCGTACTTGCCCAAATGCTCCCAATGCCTATCCCGATATCAGAACTTCCGGTATCCGGGAGGCTTCCTAAATGGCCAGGAAGTCAGCTCCTTTGTCACTTGGTCACCCCCAGGCTTCCTGATTGGCCGGGAAGCCAGCTCCATTCTTCCTCATCCTCTGGTGACGAGGAGTATGGAAACGGCTTCCTGGTTAATCAAGAAGGCAGGTGGCAAGTCAATACTCGCCGCCCTGCTTCCTTAATGTGACTTCCGGTATGGGTATTGTGGATTAGATAACAGTGCCTCTACTTGCCCTTATGAATGTTGTGGTGAGCTGTTTGCCAGTTATGACATTGTGGTAAAAAAAAAAGAAGTGTTGGACTTTGCACTGCCAAGTCTAGGCATATATCTAAAATGTTCTCCAGTCATCCTCCAGGACAGTCTGTAAGAGACAGAAGCTCCCCCTCTCAGACTGGAAACACATTACCCAACAAGAAATAAAAAGGACTGTCCCCAGGAATTCAGTTTTAGTTTTTCCTCTGACGTTGCTGTTAGGGAGCGCTTGGGGTGCCAAAGGCTGCGCTAGTTTCCTTCTCCTTACCTTTGGGCTCCAAGACCCCTCCTCAGTACTGGCAGGAGGTGGACTGGCTCCCCGGTCCTCTTCCGTGCCTGGTGAGGGCCATCACCGGGCTTGCATTCCCCCCGCCCCGGTGTGGTGGTGGTGGTGGTGGTGGTGGTGGTGGCGGAGGAGTTCCTGTGTGGCCAGCCTCTCACGCGGTTGTGCAGGTCTGTGGTGCTTTCTTCCGACTGACCGTGTGATATTGTACATCACTTCAAGTAGGGTGACATAATTTCCAGGCACCTGGGGCTGTGCTCTCCAAGCCTCAGAGGAAGGTGAAAGCCTTGCTGCTACCCATTTTCGACACGACTTCCCAGCACAGGCTCTGAGGAAGCACTACACCTGCATGGATCCCCTGCAGGCTCATTCTGCAATGAACGCAGCCACACCTGGTACCAGCTCTGCTAAGGTAATTAGTGTTTTCCTTATCCTATTGTAATGCCTGTTGCTTTTTGCACAAGTCTGCATTTTTCACCTGGAGCCCCTTGGCGATGGGCTTATGGTGACTTTGGCACTGGGGTCTCTTGTTTGCTATTCAGCAAGGCTCCGGAAAAACCTTAAGTTTTCCTAGGAGGAAATGTGCGGTCCGCGGTACTAAGCATAACAATGCTCATACCAAGCACTTGTTCTAGACCTGCATTGATGATTTATTTAAGGAAGAGTCTGCTAAATCTTGCAGTAGCCTTTTGTCATCCCATCTTTCACTCATTTAGATCTCTGATTAGATATGAAAGCCCCAGCCGAGACCCCTTCTGTATTCAAGTCCTCTGCTTTTTATCAGTCATTTCCGGAGGAAGTTTTACACAAGCCATTTGAGCTGACTGAGTTGAGCAATACTAGCCCATCCCAGGTTGATTCTTCCAGCGAGGAAGATAGCAGTCATGACCATCCTGCCAAAGTGTCTTCTGTAGATCCAAACTATCCTTCGAGGAGGTAGATGATCAGCTCAAGGCTATCTATGAGACTTTAGATATTTACGAGGAGAAAGTGCAACTTTTTAGGCATCTAAAGTACCAGGGCTGCAGAGGAAGGTCTTAGTTTTTTTTTTCTGTTCACAAGGTGCTTTGTGATTCTTATCGAATAATTTGACATGGAATCCTGACACTTAGTAAAACCTCACCTAGTTGCTGGTACTCCCAGAGAACAGTTTCTTGAGTCCTTACCTATGCTGTTCAAGGCAGTGGGGTTTCATTGCTGGCGATTCAGCAGAACCTGTGAAAATGTTAGCTCTTATTAATTTTTCTCTTCAGGCCCTTTGACTTAAAGCTTAGGAAGAAGACTCTACATCCAAGCTGCGTTTATATAATTAGCCTTTTCAGGGGGATCAGCTTTTTGGTCAGGAATTGGAAGCCGCTGTAGAGCTTACCGCAGACAGAAAGAAGACCTTTCCGGAGAAAAAGAAGGAACCTTTATAATAGAAGATTTTTTTGTAGCCCGAGGATGCACACTCGGGACAAACCTAAGAAGCACTGGCTAGGCCAGAAAGTCAAGGTGAAATGTGGGATTCTCTTTAATCTCCCTACCCAAAACCCTAAGTCCCAATGACGCCCTCTGCCCAGTGGGAAGATTAGGATTCCTTCCACGGTGGAAATTCGACACATTTATTCTGGGGGATCACAGAACAGGGATACAGGCTGAAATTCAACAATCCTACTCCATTAACATTTATAGTGACAGATCTTCACAGGGTACCAATTAAGGCCAATGCACTTTCCCTGTTGGGAGATTTAGCACACAGAGCAGGTGGACATTTTTCCCATACCCAGAGAAGAAAAGGGGAAAGGTTTTTATTCTCACGTCTTTGTGGTGATGAAACCCTCAGGAACATTTTTCTTTATCTTGAATCTCAGACCCCTGAATGCTTTCATCAGGTATAAGAATTTCAGGATGGATTCCATTTTTTTTAGTCAAGACTATTCTACAACCAGATGCCTTCCTGGCAATCCTGGACTTTAGAGATGCATACTTAAACATCCCCATCACGGAGTCATCTCAACGAGTCCTACCATTGATGGTGAGGATCGGATCAGAGATTCATCACTTCCAGTTCAGAGCTCTTCCCTTCAGTCTCGCCTCAGCCCCTCGCATATTTTCCAAGGTCCTGGGACAAGCTCTGGCACCTCTGAGGCTTCATGCTATCAGTCTTATTCCCTACCTGAACAATTTACTTGTGATGGCTTCTTCTATAGATCAGTTAGCAAAAGACCTGAAGTTCACTAAAGAGTGGTTGCAGAGCCTGGGTTGGTTAATCAACATATCAAAACTAAACCCAGTTCCCTCCCAGGTGGTGACTTTTTTTAGGGTATATCCTGAACATGGTAGAAAAGATGATTTCTCTTTCGGAGGAGAAAATTCACAAATGTGCTGGGGTGTGTCTCAGCTCCAGGAAAATCAGGTGACTTCCATAAGATTTCATGTCAGTGGTAGGTCTGATAATTTCATGTTTTCCAGCTGTTCAAGGATCCCGCTTTCATCAGAGCGCGCTTCAGAATTTTATTTTATAAGTCTGCAATCATACCCAAGAGATCTTCGATTCGGTGAGACAAAAAAAGCAGAACACTTGAGCGTGCATAACTATTCACCCCTCTAAAGTCAATCATATTTTAAAAACTTGTGACATTTTTTTACTCTTTTTTTATGCTTATTGTTATTGCTATTACATAGGGGGATAACTATCCGCCTATATAATAGCAAAGGCACACTGACAAGTCCTCTTTATGGAGACATTAGGGATCTCTAAGACCCCTAATGTCACCTGGGGACCCCAAAAGAAGCTGATGAAGCACAGATCTGCTTCATCAGCTTCTTCTCTGTGGCTATAGCAGCCAGATGACTGACAGGTGAATGCGGAAGTGATGTAATACACATCACTTCTGCATTCACAGCACAGAGGGAGGTCAGCAAGGAGGAGGATGCTGACCTCCCATCTTCCTCCTGACGCCCCTCCCGAGCCGCATATGGGGCAGCGGATCCTGGGATTGAAATTGAGGCGTCAGGAGGGGGGCGGCCTGCACATACACATGATCAGTAGGCCGCCGATCGTGTGCATGTGAAACAGCCAGTAACGGCTCCATGAATTGAACGGGCTTTTTCTGCCCGTGCGCATCTGGAGACGGCAACCCGCTGATGCGAGTGCGCCCGTTTTTTTTTCAACGGGCGGACGGCAACAGGTTAATGCCAACTGCACTAGAGCCTTAACAGCTTCCTGGGCAGAAAGGGCTAGTGCCACACCAGAACAGATTTGCAAGGCAGCCACGTGGTCCAATTTTTCCACCTTTGTTCGACATTATCACCTGGATCTGCTGTCTTGTCAAGATCAGGCATATGGAAGAAAAGTTCTTCAAGCGGTGCTCCCTTTCTAATCTGGTAAGTTCTTGTTATCCTTTCACAGGCTGTTCTGGAAGACGACTTGGGTAAAACCGGTGTTAGAACTTACCGTTAACTATTTCCTGTAGCCTTCCACGAGTCGGATTCCCGCCCTATGCTTTAGTTATTTCTGCTTTTTTGCAGTTCCATCCTTCAGTTCTCAAGTTTACTGAGGAGAATGCCTGGAGGTCCTTTTACAAACACACACCGCTGTAGGCAAGTACAGGTTTATACCAACTTACAGCCACTGACTTCGATGGGAGGCTGTGCATGGCTCCTCTAGCTTCCTGATGGGGGAAATATGCCAGAATTTACATTGTACGGGTAGAAACACACCAACCCAATACATAAAAAAAAAAAAAGGTTTGAGGACCTAGGAGAACTCAGAGGCATTGAGAGAATATGTGCAGGAAGCAGAGGGCATTAGTTATTGAATGGAAAGTGTTTTTCTGTACGCTGACATTTTACTTCAGCCTTAGAAACCCAATATGCAGTGTGGCACAATTGTTTTAGTAAAGACCATATTCTTATGTGTAATTGCATCATTTTCAAGTGGGAGAAGTGTAGGAAAAGAAGTTGAATAGTGATGTCAGATCACATCTAACATTATTAGACCTGGACGTGTCACACTGCAGCTCTGCTTATCACTTAATATGGAGTTAATCACTTCCTGCTTTGGTACTGAATTTATAGAGCATGGCTTGGCTCTTTTTGGTTGGCACCCAGCTTTCCAGAGGAGGGGGGGTTTTCACACAGGCTTGTATAGGAGACATCTCTCTGTGTCTACTGGGAGAACTGTGCTTGTACTGTCAACAGTTTTTGTCTGTTCTAGAGTATATTAAACAGTTTTGCAGAAACAAAAAAAAACTCTAGACCTATGCAAATTTCTGGCAAATTATGTTTGATCTTTACCACCTAGGGTTCTAGAGCAGGGGTAGCCAAACTCCAGCCCTCCAGCTGTGGTGGAACTACAAAGCCCATGAGGCATTGCAAGATTCTCTCAGCCACAGAGATGAGTCCTGGAGAGAGAGAGAGATGCATCGTGGCTTTGTCGTTTTACCACAGCTGGAGGGTTGGAGTTTGGCTACCCCTGAGCTAGAGATATTAAGCTACTGCCATGCCAATGTACTTGTAGTAAATTAATGCTACAATGGAGGGTCTATTATAATCACATTTTCACATGCTGAGGTTATGCAGTAGTATCTGAAAAGAACAACTCCCTTTAAAATATAGATAAGTAAATGAAATACAAAAATGCAATATTTCTACTGTAATGCACTTTATTGATGATGCTTCAATTAGGAGGAAAATAAAGCTGTAGCATGTTACTTAAAACTTAAATAAGATGCAATGATAAATCATAGAAATCAGTGGCATTCCTGCAATTCTAAAAATTGTATTTTGTTTTAAAAAAAACATTTAAATGGCATTCTGTACAACATTTTACAATTGTTTACTTTACTATTTTTACAACTTTTCTTTTTGTCTGGTCAGTTTGAACATGCAAGTTGCTTAAAGAATCCCAAGAGTTAATGCAATGGATTATATTTATGAAGCTGCTTGAGAGAAGAGCTGTCACAAGATGTCTTTTGGATTCTTATGGCCAGTCCCAGCCCAACTTGACTGGCTGTGCTCAATGCACCTTCACAGAAGCTGGAGTTACCCTCCGTCCCACTGCCCCAGCATTGCTCTCAGGTACACATCACACTTGGCTGTTCTAGTGAGCACAGTGAAGAGAATCTTAAGAACCTGTAAGGGCTAAGTCACACTAGAAGACATATGCAAAAGGTTACAAATTATTTGCTCTATTTGTTACAGTTGCTGCTGTAACTCATCCACAATCTGCTGGTGTGACATTATCAGCAGCTGTAATGGATAACAAGAGCAGGTAATGGAACTGGTAACTCAAAATTAAATCCTTAAGCAACTGAGCATCTACCGT
Source organism: Nanorana parkeri (assembly GCF_000935625.1). Taxonomy (NCBI): domain Eukaryota; kingdom Metazoa; phylum Chordata; class Amphibia; order Anura; family Dicroglossidae; genus Nanorana; species Nanorana parkeri. The sequence continues at coordinate 47,571 of NW_017306650.1, read as the reverse complement.
GATATGATCCTTTTATTGGTGTTCTTGTTGATAGGGAACATAGGATTGCACTCAGTAATTCTGAAGCTTCTACAAAACCGCTCATTTCACATAGATCTATATATCTATAGAGATATACACACACACACACACACATACACACACATACACACACACAGCGAGTGCCTCTGGTATATTAAAAGGTACACTCACACTGGGCATGGTTGAACCGAACAAGAATATGATTGTCCCCTCTCCCCTGCACTATAAAGAAGGTCTCCCAGGCAAGCTTAAATCATCTGCTCTGTCAGATAGACCTCAGTGATCCCTCCCTTCTGTGCACGGAGATCATTGCGATTTCAGTACTCTGAGTCAAGTATGGTGTGAGCACAAACTGTGCCAAAGTGAACCATTCCCCAGATTAAGGATAATGTGTTTAAAGGGCAAGTTCACATTCTTACAAATTGTGAAAAAATTAACTTACCCACAGCACTCGACCACCTCCTCCAGCCCGTACTGCACTTACATGTCTGAAGTCACCACCAGCAGGCGTAGAGGTCTGTACACCAAACTTCCCAGCCCCGCAATATAGAATGCTCACAAATAGTGAGCGCTCATTGGTCAGAGCATCATTATATTTAACATCTAAATAATGGGGTTGGACCTTGGTGTGCATGTGACTACTTATAGATTTGGATTCACGTGGCGCCACTCACAGGTCATACCAGCATACATCTTATTATATTGGGATTCTGGTCTGGAGTGCAGTGGAAAAATAGACCATCAGTGGTCAGAACGGTCACAAGACCACACTGACCAATGAGAAGCATGTCTTTCTTCCAGGACCTAGTCCTCGGCTCAAAAGCACTTCTCACTGGTCAGTGGGCTCATGTTCCCTGGCTGACCAATGAGCACTCGACATTTGTGAGAACTCTATAATGCAGGGCTGGAAAGTCTGGTATATGGTCCACTACACCGGCTGGCGAGGGATTTAAACATGTAAAGTATATACACCCTTAAATTAACCCAAAAACAGTCACTTTAGCTCCAGCTCAAACTGGCCAGAGCAAACACACAGCCATGCAATACAATCTCAATGGTCTCTCACAGGTTTACCAACAACTATAAAGTGTGAGTGCCTCCCTATACAATCTCTTTATTTTACATGCAATAAAGTAGACCCTCACACTACAACACTGTTGGTAAATCTAAAAGAGATTGTAGAAGCCAAAAGATTGTAACTTAGGGCCAAGATTTACTCTTTGAATCAAAATTGCATGGGAAACGATGCAGTGAAAACCTGGCTGGTATTACGTGTCCGAGATCTGTTTTCGCAGGCAGTTTTATAAACAAGGTCCACCAAGGTTAGCCTTGCTTTAAAGGCCCATTCACGCCATCACACCAATGCACATTATATTCCATTGGTTTGATGCAGTGTCAATCAATCATTCTGAATGGCATCCCAAGGCACCTTGCCATCAGACGTGTGTTGCGGTGCGGTCAGAAATGGTGTGTTGGCAGCCCATTGATTTTGAATGCCTTAATGCAAACCATGTTAAAGAGCAGCACCAGTGTGAGTGGGCCACACAGGAAACCTGCACTAAATACATAGGCTGGTATTGCTAAGCACATCTGAAAATGCTGTCTGACTTGTTGATGAAATAGCTGCAGTACTTTTTGAATCACTTAACCTAGGAAAAGTACCAGATCAGGAGTTCCAAGTTCACTTACTGCATACTTGCCAGTCACTCAAAAAGTATTAGGGTGGCCATCACCATAGGGTCACCTTTAAAAGTCCAGTCCCATAAAGGAAGGCCACCTATACTTACCTTTCTGGCAGCCCGTCTTTAAATGCTGCCCCTTCACTGCTTCCTGGGTGCTGCTAGTATCCAACCCTTTCTGTGTGGTCAGAACACGTGTTTCCCCTCCGCCCGTAGGTTCTTTTTGCCAGCGTGTACATCAGGGAGGAACCTCTTAGTGCCACAGGAGGAGCAGGTATTTACACACCCAACAGGGTTAAAGTCCTGCAGCAGCCAGGAAGGAGTGACTCAATCTGGTTTCAAGACACCGGCAACCAGAAGGGAAAGTGTAGATGAGCTTCTTTTACAGGTCTGCCCTAAAGTGGCTCTGTGATAACAGGGTCTCTCTTTAAGGCAGCATATTATAAATGGGCTTCCAGTGGACTAAGAAAAGCACAGGACTTTGTTTATGGCAGCACAGCTTCCCGTGTGCATCGGGGCATGCTGCAACACCCCACAATGTGGTATTTGTGCTATGCAAAGCATAGGCATGTATGAGCCCTTAAAAGATATCTAAACTCAAAAACAAAAATGGATTACATTGCAGCTTACCAGTCCTCAGGTGTTGTGGCTGCATTACTTTTTTTCTTTTCAGACCAACAACATTTTTTGTAACTGCAGAAAAATACCTGTTAATCTTGCCAGAATTCTACTCTCTTTGTAATTTTGTGTGCATTGAACTAACCCAAACACTTATTCCTAGCTTTATTCTTTGGACTACAGATCATCTCCTCCCTATGCAATGGAGAGGATGAGGTGTATTTGTTATCAAAATCACGAGAGCAGCCTAGGGTGAAAAAGCTGCCCCACCATATGTAAAATACTGCATGGTCACTCGAGAACTAGAAGTGTGTTACTTGCAGGATCATCTCGTGGAAAAAAAAAAAGAAAACAAATGAAGTCGCCTCTAAGGACTGATAAACTGGAATATATTTATTTTTTGTTTCTGGGTTTAGATGCACTTGAAAGTTAGTGAGGCATCAATCATTTCCTGAAGGGCAGCAATGGAAGCCTACAAAATTTATAGGAAAATGTA
>NW_017306650.1:19184-43203 GCF_000935625.1 Nanorana parkeri | reverse complement strand
ACCAGTCCTCAGGTGTTGTGGCTGCATTACTTTTTTTCTTTTCAGACCAACAACATTTTTTGTAACTGCAGAAAAATACCTGTTAATCTTGCCAGAATTCTACTCTCTTTGTAATTTTGTGTGCATTGAACTAACCCAAACACTTATTCCTAGCTTTATTCTTTGGACTACAGATCATCTCCTCCCTATGCAATGGAGAGGATGAGGTGTATTTGTTATCAAAATCACGAGAGCAGCCTAGGGTGAAAAAGCTGCCCCACCATATGTAAAATACTGCATGGTCACTCGAGAACTAGAAGTGTGTTACACCAAACTGTGGATTACATATAAAAGCAAAATATCAGTATTATTGCCCACAGGAACTAACCAATCTTCCATTTTTTGGGGAAAGTGAAAAGTAATCTTGGCTGCACTTTTACCCTAGTTTTCCTTAACCAGTGTGCATACTTTATGTACAAAATTTGAGGTCTAAAATAAGTCACGCTACACTTAATGAACATCCAGCAACAGCAATCAAGACTCTGGGGCACCATTACTTAAATATAAGAAATGTTCATGTCACCCATACCAACCAAAACCCGCCTTTATTTTTCTTACCTGCACTACAAAAAGGTCTAGCTGCAATGCTATTGGTTGCAAATTTTTTTTTTTTCTTTTTATAAATAAAACAAGTTTTGTGTTTTTTACAAAAATCAGCACCATGAATTTCTCAAGGTGGGGAAAGAGGATAGCCAATTACAGCTCTGCAAACCTGGCTCAGGTCCTATTAACAGGCCAAAAGGCAAGAGGGGAAAAAGAGCTTGTATCTAATTACTGCAAATATTCCTGACACATTTTCTTAACTGTATTTCACTGGCCTCATACATTAAAAAGTAAAATTATTGCATAGATCATTTTTGAAAAGAAAAAACAAAACAAAAACAAGACAATCTACCTACACAGGCACATTCACAAAAGATAAAGACTTCTTAAATACACTGCTGAAAGGCAATAGTGCTGGCCAAAGTGGAGTACATGAGGGTGGAGCGGGTTACAGCACCGATGACACATTTCAAAGAACTCGGTCTAAACAAACTCTTCTTATAGTGTAATCACAGAACCGGTTAGATGATTCAATATAACTTAATGATTTGCATTCAGTTTCTGAATTACTGCTAATTTACTAAAGCAGATAATTTATAAAATTGTGTCTCTCTAATAAATCATTTTATGAATTTTCAATATTATTTTAGTGTTGCTGCGATCACGCATCTGGTTTATTTGTATTTGATTTGACTAAACCAGGAACCCTAAATTATATGTTTTCTGTTTTCACCTTGTTTTTCATCACTGGGAGTCAATAGGAAGCATGTTGTCACACTCATCAGACTTCTTTGACATAAGCTGGAGAAGTGGTCACACACAGCTCCCGATTTATTTCCTCCACATGCATACGACTGCTACAGGCATGGGAAATGCATTTTTTTAATCAAATGTTTACTCCAAAATTAGATTTAGGTTAATTTTATTTCTTTAATGATAAATAGTGCTTGGCAGATTTCATCTTAATACTAACAAACAAATCAGGAGTCACACAACTCCTTGCATGCCAGTTTCGTCTGTAATAGGCCTAACATTTCTTTGCACCTTGCAGGCTTTAGACTTTTACATGGGCACTTAATTTGCTACTGTGCTTTTATTAGGTTCTATTCATCATGGCTGAACAGAGCAGAGCCAACACGATCTATGCAAAAGGCATATTGATCTTTATGCTCATGACATGTACGGAGAACAAAGCATTACGCTATGTCCTTCGCATTACGCACTAGGCTCCCTTTGAACAGTAGTTGAATAAAACCGAGCCAAAAGGGTACAAATATAAACAGAGACTTATTTTTGAAAAAGAAATCAGTTGCCGATGATAACCAACCAAATTCCTTGCTCCATTTTCTCAAAGAAAAAGAAATTGATTGGTACTATAGGACACAGGTCCATTTTTGTTCCACTTTTCTTGCCATAGCATCTACATCCTCCGCTGCTGACAGGGAGTACAATATAAGGCTGGCTTTCTACCCTCAGATGGAGGTAAGAGCTTGTATACCAGAAGGTCACATACAATAGGGGAAGCCGATAATATAGGAAACATAATACTGGAATGCAGGATTACCGGCTTCTTATTTGCCAGTAGTAAATACTTTGGAGCAGCTACATTTCAATACAATAAAGTTCATGTGCTCAGTTTCATTCAGTGATACCGCTACAGCCATTTTGTTTAGAATAACCAACCACCATTATTGGGCCATCTGCTTCCACAGAAGACAATAGCAAGTTACATATTTTTTTGAGTAGGTAAATCAGATCAAACTCTACATTTCAATAACAGGGGACATAATGAAGCTTTTTTGAGAACGTTTCTTTTCTTCCAGAAGTGAACTCCACCTCGGGACCCCTCCATAAAGCAACAACTAGAGATCCTACCCCCTACTTCCACACTGACCAAATTGTCAATGACTTATGCAGCAACCCTGCTGGTAAAAACCAGTACTGCACCCTCATGCATTCTGCTAGAACAGCGTTCCTTGGCTGAACCATATCCACCAACACAATGTAAACACAAAAGGGCAACAGTCCTAGTGTTGACAGAGGGGCTTGGCACCTTAATTGTACTATACAGAAGGGTCTTGAGCTTAGGGTCCACTTCCCATTTAAAGTGGAAAATATTTCTTTTTTTTTTTCCTCTGAAAAGCAGCAACTTGACAGTGCCGAGTTTCCTTGCAGCAAAGGGGTTACACATAGAAACCATCTTACACTAAAATGTTAATGCTTGATTACAAATACTGTTAAGTCATACCATTGTCAGAAATGTGCACTACTGCAGATATTTGGTTAAAGCAACGTTTCCTTTTATGTTCACTGGGAAAAAGCTTGTATTGTAAGAAAAATAAACCCTTGTTTTCTCTATTCCAGCACCTATTTGCTACCATAAGTATTGCAGGCACTTTGGCAGTGAACTGGGTGAACAAAAATAACTTATTTTCACTTCAAGGAACCTGAATATGAAAAGTAGCATGTCCAGCACAGTGGTCAGGAAGCTGTAGCTCCATCCCACTCCACAAGATATTGAACCTTCCCATCAAGTGTGACTCGACGAGCCAATACGCGGTACTTTTCCCCGCATGCTATCCTCCCAGCAGCGCCAAAGTAGTTGGTAATGGAATTCTTCAAATGGTGGAGCTGGAAGTCATGATCTGTGACATTTTTAACTATTTCTGTATTGTCAGCATTGAGCTGAGAATCCTCCTTGCTTTCATCGTTTCTTCCGATCTCCGAATTGTGAACCTGGAGAGCTTTCCGTGGATGTCGACCCCTTTTCCTGGGTGGCGGTAAGGTAGAAGACCAGGACCTCCCTGTGCGCGTCACTCTTCTCAAGTCTGACTGAGGGCTAGACAAAAAAAAGGAAAAACACAAGATACAGTATGGACACAGAGGATACTGTTTATCAACACAAAACTTAATTTTCCCATAAAAGATAAATGGCAAAGTGTATGTTGTTTGGCACTGGCTGATTTATAACACTTTTGTTTTATATTTTGTATTTTTTCAATAAAATTATTTGTGGAATGTGAAGGATAATGGCAAAGTCATGATTCCAAACCCAGAGCAGGACAACTCCACTACAAAAGGAATCTAGCAGAACTGGCTCCGCAATGCTCTATTAACACATGGTTGCTGGAGCTCACAGGAACAGTGCTGATGACATCAAAAAGCACTTACCCTTTAAAGTAAACCTGTATGCCCTGTAAACAGAAGGTTCACATTAATCCTCCCCTCTCCAGAAGCACAAACTCACCTTTCTTTCCACTTCTCCCCATTCTCTTTGGCTGCCAGGATGCAAGATTAGCCACACTGTGTAAGCCACAAATTGCTTAAGTTGTAGCTTACAAAGGACTATGAACTACTCCTATGTGACGGCTCTGGTACTTGAGATTGCGATTGGCCCAGCACTGTCACATGGTGTGAATTACAGGTACCTCCACACCCAGAAGTGCCAGGTATTTTTTTTCTCACTCCTGGCAGCTAAACAGATTGGTGGGGAAATGAAGGGCAGGCGTATGTACTGCTAGGGATGGGACATCGAAGTAGGCCTATTGTGACCTATATGGGCAAAGCACAGATACGTTTTAAACACACAAACAAAATTGCTTTGCAATGTGCTGCTACAGACCATTCTTATCCAGCCACCAATGTTGGCGATAATCCTGTCGGAACTGGTCAAAGCCACTCACACTATGTACCTTGCACATAACTGCGGCAGCTTTCAGTCCCCCTGGTCTGGCTAAAATGACAGTTTGCTCTAATGGGGCCTGGCTTTAACAATGCCTGGCAGTGTCTGTGCTTGCGTGCTACCACCCTCCATAAATTCCCATTGGCTCATTTTATTATTGCCAGTCTTTTTAACGCCCTGGCTAATAATCAGCTTGTTTTCCACCTTTTACACTAGTGCTATCAGCACAGACATTTAAATACAGATCACGGTATACAATTCAATAATGTAGGAACTACTATAAAATATATTTGCTTGGCCTAATGTTACAATAAATTTCTGAAACCCCGAATGTTAGAGTGCAATAGGTCATGTGTGTGCAAAAAGAATAACACTTGTATATGGAATAACTCTAAAGCCTTCCTGTTTTTCAGACACCAATGTTCAAACTCAGAATGAATTTGACTTGTAGCTAGGGCAACAAAAGCCAGTTTCATACACAGGAGTGCCAATAAAAAATCAATATTAATGGATTTCCAAGTACCTGGAAAGGATGGTTGAGGTAGTTTCTTTTGAACTTGCAGCACCATTGGACTCCACATCAGTATTACCAGGGATAGTGGTGACCTCAGCTTTTCTGCAACACAGATTTAAATAAGACTAAGAATTGAAGAGCACCCTTGGTGGGAACAAGTAAAAGGAAACAAAAATGGTTCTTACTTTTTATGATCTAATGACTCCAATGTGGAATTCTTCTCCAGCACTGGTTCTGTTTCCATTTTCTAATAACGAATGATTACAAAAATAAAAGGTTACTTACATTTTAGAGGCACAGTTAAAAAGGAGAATGTAATGGTTTTCAGTCAATCTTAAAGTGTACCTATTTTTAAATCGATACATTATTTTCAATATTTATAGGCAATCTTCATGCTACAAATAAGCATTCAGTAATAGTGAAGCCATGAAGCAGAATTTACACAGCATTATGGGTTTTCTAAAAAAGAGCAGCAGAAGATGTTTGACCTTAGGCTCCTTTAATTCAGTCTCCATATAGAATCTTCTAACTTTAAAGTCTGTGTGTATATTTGGGTGAGAGCCACTAAACTCGGTGAATAGGCTTTTTTTTTTTTTTTTCAACACACAAGATTAGTATTCTAAAAGTTGTGAAAATCAGAAATGTATGTTTATGGAAACAAATTTTACATAACAAATACACAAAATGTATGCATTTCATTTAAGTTATTGCCATTTTGGCCCAGACATTAAAAATCGTGACCTTCCCTTCAGAAGTTTGCTTTGCTCTTGGCCATTATTTACTCCTGCGAAACCAACTAGAAAAATCTAAACACCAGTGTAGTGATAAATTATACTATGTACAGGTTGTATTAAAATACACATTTCTCGCTACCCAGATTGCAAGCCTACCCCCTATAAGCATATTTGCTCTGTAACCACCTACGGGCTGTACAGCACATGCATTCATGATTACCATTGCAGCATCAAGAGAATCATTTTGTAAGATCTTTCTTCTATGTGAGCCTGGTGGGCGACCTACAGGTTTCCTCTTCTTCACTTCTCCATTATTTTCCTCTCTAGAATAAAGAAGAGAAGTTAAAAAGCCAGATAGTCACAACCTCTTTTTTAGAGCTCATCATTTGTTATCCAACTCCCCACAGATGCAGGTTTACATTTAAAGTGTAGTTCCACCTTCGCAGCCATGTTGGGATAACATCTACTTTATATTAGTTATATGTTCCTATTCCCATTGCATAACAAAGAAAAATTAAAAATTGCAGCTTACAAAATCCTACCTAGCTTCACCCTATTATGGTAAGAAGGCTGGAGGGGAGGCGCATATTTACTCTAATGAACCCCATTGTGTACAGTACTGGCAGATTTCATTATCAGTTGTAAGCTAGATCTGAACATTGTCTGTCCAAGAGTCTTTGAGGCATTGTGTGATAATGAGAGGAATCTCAGTCTGACACTATAATTTCATTCTCAAACTGCTCAGAGTAGCTTGGAATCTGCAGAAAGGCCTTCACCAAAGAGACAACTAAAAAAGGTAAGAAATATATATATAATTTTTTTTTCAGCATGCGGTGTAAATAGGTACACAGAACATACATAGAAAGAAGTTTTCTAAATTTGACTACGCAAGTGAAAGTATTCTTGGTGCCTGTAAATTCCTGTTTCCCTGTATGTATAGTGTTACACTACACATTGCTGCCACTACCATGCAAGGCTACTGATGCATCTTACAATCATAAAAAGGTGCACACACATTAGGGCAGATGTAAGAATTGTCTTTTTAACTGATGGATAGGAACAGGTCCTGCAATTTTCCCATAAGTATGTCATGTGTGTAGTGTCTCACATGTGCCAAGATATTGTGATAAAGAGTTGGGCTTTAAAGACAAACTAAGTAAAATAGGCCAGATATACAATAATAGGTGTTAGATCATTCTTAAAGTTATACTTTTTAAAAGTAGAACTTTTTTTTTTACATTTTGAAGATTTCACAATTATACATCATTGTTATATGTACTTACTGTAATTCCACTCATCTGGGCCCGGGGATTTTGCTGATTTAAGGGTGGCGATGGCGTCTAAGACCTCTGCTTCAGTTATGTCCGAGTCCAAGTCATCTCGACAAGAGGAGGGGAAAGATGGGAAAGGGAGGTCACCAAAGAGGCGGTTAGCCGCAGCTGAATCAAACTGGGGGGGAGGTAATTCCACATTTCAATGTGTGCAATGAATGCTGGGCTGTCTAAGTAAGCCCAGCACAGGTTCTGCAATTGTCGTTTACATCTTTCACTCTGCATGAGCAGTTCACACCATCACTGGGGAAGGGGGCATTCAGGTGTGGGTTTGTGCAACCAAAAAAAGCACTGATAAATGCCCAAAGCATTTGCAAATACTTGCTTTGTAACAGGATGAAGCTTTGATGACTTCCTGCCTTTAATCTTGAATTCATGGGATGTGCTCTCCTCTTTCTCCAATTTCACTGCAGCATTTGGAGGAACAGGAGGGACTCGGATTCTGAGACCAAACAAATGTTTCTTTTTCTTGATTTCCTTCCCGGACATAAACCTGTGCAGTAAAACATGTTTTAAATGAACCTGCAGAAGTGATCAGAAATCTATCCAAAGGGGACACGGAAAAACACAGTTTTCATAGAGTAATCAATGTTAATTTAATGCCTGACAATTTAATTTGCTACCTTTAAGTCTGTTAAATATACACAGAGTATTTCGTTATATCTGTTCAAAATACAATATATTAAGTGCAATAAAATGCCTAATGATTCTACCAGAAATCTAGTGAGCTGACGGCTTGCTCTCAACTCAAGAGGTGGACATAAAGAATGAAGCGCACTTTCAACAAAGTGCTCTTATTCTTAAATAAAGACAAAGTTACTGTTGAATCAATAGGCTCATAGGCAGAAATGTAAAGGTTGCTCTGGTTCACAGGGGGGGTTAAAAGGTGTGGGATAAAGTGGTTAGAAGTATATTCGTTAACTTTGGTACAATACAAAAGCTACATATGTTCGAAAAAAGCACCTCAACTTCTTTAGTTCAACTATTTTTTTTTTGGCTGCGACTTGCAAGACTCTTAAACAAAACTTTTTTAGTAAAGGCAACTTGAAGGTCAGGAGGAAGTTACCAGTGCCATGTCTCTTTTAAGATAAAATATTTACACAAGGGTAAAAAACAGATAAATAAAACCAGCTTACATGGTCTTATTCTCATTTAATGCATCCAGAATCCGTTCATATCGTTCTGCTTTGGGTGTGTCAGCCAGCTGAAATAAACAAGTTACTTTCATGGACGGTCAGTCTTCAGACAGGTTTTTCTTATATAAATGGAAACATTTTATAATAGGCAGTGAATGAAATAGCAATAATATAGATCTCTTACTAAAATAGATGGAATTTGCCCAATGAGCCAATCAATTTATTGGCAACCAATGACAGCTCTGAATTGTACCTTCTAGAGAATGGTATCTGGAGAGTATAAAGCTCCCAGAACGAACAGAAAATATTCACAAGAAAATGAACTTTCCGGTGTGTATAAGTGAATGAGTATAGTTTCACTCTCAAAAGGCCTTTACCAAAGAGACATCTAAAAAGGTAAGAAATATATTTTTTAGTATGCTGTGTGAATAGGAACACAGAGTGGAGTTCTCAAATTTGACTGCAAAAGTGGAACTACCCTTTAAGGTCCTCTAAAAAAGTAACTTTCTATCAAATACTGATACTGAAGAGGTAATCCCCCTAATATATTCTTAGATTCATGAGGAACTCCAAATGTCAGATCTCTGTGTTTAAATTTGCCTGATCTGAATACCAGGGGCAGTGCCAATATAAGGGGTTCCAAATCACCTCCTGGATTTTTCATTTACTTTATATTTTGGGTAGAGCAACAGGATTGTCAACACGCAAGCTTCCAAGGTTAAGTGGAGACAGCCAGAAATAATGGTGAGCGGATGTAACTGCAGGAGTCCCTAAAACAGAGAAACCTTGCAGGAGACTCAGCCCACCAGGCCGTACCTACTACTGACATAATTTGGTGTGGAGCGGACTGACCCTTTACATTGAAACAACTACATGGTTTAAAGCAGTGGTTCTCAACCTGTGTAATCTCAGGGCCCCTCATTTGTCCTTGATCATTAAGGCCTAGTTCACACCTGGGCGTTTTACAGCGCGTTCCTACACTCTGTAAAACACTCAACATGTGAAACCCAATGATTGCCTATGAACATGGTTCCCACCTAGGCGTTTACAGCGCGTAGGAACGCGCTGCAAAACGCCCTACGCCCAAAGAAGTACAGGAGCTTCTTTGGGGCGTATTTGCCGCGCGTATCCATTGGGATACAGCCAGGTAGCCCTCGGAAACGCGCGTTTATTGCACTTTTTTTTACAGCGAATCGCTGTAAAAACGCGCGGCATGAAATGCGCATATTCGATACGCCTAGGTGTGAACCCAGCCTAAGTCATGACCCAAGTCAAACTATAGTGGAAAGCACGACAGTGTGGGCTGCTGTGATGAAGCCTCATCCATATGTGCATTGCTTGTACAGCTCCCATGTGCACCCTGTAGAGGTGCCAGGAGCCGGAATGTGATGTCACTCCGGTCCAGGCACTTCTTCAGGACAGGCGAGGGAGCTAAAAGCTTTGCATGTACGGATGGAGCTCCCTCGCGGCCATACTCCCAGCCCACCCCACCCCACCCCAAGTCAACACTCGGGAGCCGGGCAGCATATTTTGAATGGCTGCTCACTGTAAGAATAGACTGTGTTGTACCAGCCTCCAAACCTAGTAAAGTGGAAGGCATGTGGCGACCCACTGGACACGGGGGTCGCGACCCACTTTTGGGTCACGACCCACCAATTGAGAACCAACGGTTTAAAGCATATGCAAGCTGTTTTGCTTTAATAATATTAATCCAGATTCAATTCACATACCCCTGCCACACTGCATATGTAAGTGACACCACTATTTTCCCAAGCAGCTAGAAAACATCCTGTGCCTCCTGCCTGTTCATTAGATAGCAAATCAAAAGTGTGAGAATCCAATTGTTTTGGCTCAAAAAGCTGCAAAACTAAAATCTTAAAATCTCACCACCAGACTGGATGTACATTGAGGCAAGGCACTTCAAATATTAGTATTTTAAGTCTGCGTGTAGATGTCTGCCTAGTTTTTGGCTTTAGGGAGCTTTCAAATGTAAACTACATTCATTTATGGCCCCCCAGTTCCCTGGCTTCCTCACAAATTAAGCTGAGATTTCAGATTTCACCTGCGTGTAAAATCTAGTACTGTGGTTCATTTGGTCTTTGACCGTATTACATGAGACATTAGTTCCGAGAGGTGCAAAGAGTCTAAGTTTTGCTATTTACAACCTTGCGTATTATTCGCTTCATGCTAACTCTTATTTGGTAATATAAGAATGTACGTGCAATATGAAGTTATTGGCCTGTGAGAGTTCAAGGACCACTATTTAGGAAATTCAGCAGCTGTAAAAGGTCTCCACAAGAAGTGGTGGGCAGGTCTCGTAATAGTCAAACTATTACAAGGTAGGCTTGACCTACCTGCCCACCATGTCAAAAATAAAAATTATGTAATTAGTCAGTTATAAAATAAACACTTAATGACTCAAAAGAACCAGAAAGCGTAACCCAAGTATAAACATATTAATCAGTTTATTCTGTTTATTATACACATCCAGCACTGAGGCAGTAACAGGGATGTATAACAAAAGTTATACATCCCTGTTCAAAGTGTTTTAATAAATTGACTTCAAGTACTTACCTCACCAGGATGCAACAGATCCCAGTTGTCATTTATATAAGTGATGAGTTCAAGTTCTGAATCAAAGTACTTCTTTTTATGAATAACACTTAGATTGTATAGGCAGAGGTGTGCTATGTCTACCCTAGAAGTCAAAGAGAACAAAACACCATGTGTACTTTTTTGGTTACCTACAAACACAATGAATCAAACCTAGAGCAGGGATAACATTTTCAGTGACAAACTTTATATGGCAACTTAAAAATCCTAAAAGTATGTCCAGCCAAAACTCTTGAATTTAGAATAGGATGGAGAAGGGTTAGAACCGCTACCAAAGTTATCCAGCAATCCAGGGCTTGGCTAGTGAGATTTACGCTCACTTCCTGTCGACAAGGTTTAACCAGACAAAAAGTAAGGGAAACTCTACAACAGCATCATTTTTTTTTTTCTTAAGCAGGGAAAGGCTAGAATTTCTTTCAGATTTGTATTGCAGATATATGACTAAGCCCGTAATTGGGAGAAACGCGTCAAGGGGGTGGACCTTGTGCGGGAGACCAGTGAAGTGGTACAAGCTTATATAAACTTGAAATCTGGTGTGTGGCCAGCTTTTCTTCTGTTTGTATGGGTTCATATTAAAGCGAGGACGTCCTCCCAGCGGCAAGCACCGGCTCATTCCTTTCCTGAGCCGTGAAGGAGCGGTGTTTCTTTAGCGTGTTCTTGTTGCAGAGTTCTTACTTACTGTCTGGTAAAATCGTTGTCAGGACAGGATGTGAAAGTAAATCTCTCCACCAGAGTCCTGGATAGCAGTACAAACCCCTGACAGGAATTCTAATCCTTTCCTATTTTATCCCCCAAAAAAGTTTTTGGTTTGACATTTTTTTAATGCATGGACACATATAGACTCAGAGTAGCAAAGGGCTTAGCTCAAAAATAAAATACTATACCTAAAGCTTAATAATAGAAACAAGCCGATATGTATACAACAGGTGTACTCTAATATTATAGCACCTCTATACAAATCAAGGTAAGCAAGGGATTTCTATGAAAATAAAAAAGGTGTTCTGTTAATGGAGTTATTTCATCAGTTTTCATGCACGTTCTGGTTTTTACTGTACATGTCTAACTGAAATTACATTTTGGCAAGTGATTGTAGACACTAGATGGCGTAACTGTGCATGTGTCAGACAACCTGCATCAACCAGAGATGGGAGGCTATACCCAGCTATACAGCTTCAGAAATATACTTCATTTGAGGAAAGACTGTTGGCTTCTGGGTTGGTCTGACCATATCCCGAGTTCAGGATTTAATTTCTCCTCTCCAAGTAAGCTTGGAGAGGTGGCTAGTTTACAACACACACAGGGACCATGGGGAACAAAAGTAGCCACCCTCCAGAAGCAAAAAACACCAAGAGGGAGTGAAAACCCAGCCTCTCTAACAGATACTAAAGAAAAGTAGCTTCTGCAGGGTTCTACTCTAAGTAGATTACAATCAAGTTTTCATTTAAAAGGAGAACTATGAGGCACTCACCTCATAGTTCTAGCCGAACTGTGACAATGAGACTGTCACAGGTCGGCTCAGTAGATCGGGAGGTGAGCGAACACATACCAAGTTCGCTCACCTCTCGATCCTGTCACGGCTCTCTGCCGTGACAGGGGGAGGGCTGGATTCCCCTCTCCCCGCTCCGCCAGCGCTGACTGGCGGAACGGACGGGGAAGGGGCGGGTACAGCTGGCTCTGCCTCTAGATTGACAGCTGGCTCTGCCTCTCACACAGCTGGGCGGATCCCATCTTCTATCGTCGGGATCCGCTCCGGCGTCTCAGTATACCGCGAGCTGTAGCTCGCGGTATACTGAGCTTTGGGTAACGGGAGGACGCTAGTTTGTGTCCTCCCATTACCCTAAGGAGAACTATGGGGAAAAACACTGACCCCATAGTTCTCCTTTAATCCTTTCGTTGCCACTGACGTATGTCATATGTTGCGGGCCCCGTTAAACAGGCTGTCAGCTTTAAACTGGAAGCGATTCTGGAGGCCGAACTGCCACCAGATCGATTCCACAGGCCTGTGAAGTGCGCCTCACCCCGCCTGCTTGGACTGGACATCAGCGGGAAGGAGACCGGCGGAAATTCGTTAACTGATCTCGTCTCTGCTCTATGGGACCAGAAGCGATGCTGATTGCACCACTTCCCGTCCCTCAGCTGCAGAAGTCGGGCAATAGGCTATTGGAGCAATAGCATAATTGGAGTAGAAAGGTGACATTAGGAGTCAAATTGACCCCTAAAGTCACTTTAAAGAGTATCAGTCACCAAGAGTATGCTATCACACAGGGGGCTTGTAATCCCCCTTATGCGATAATAAAGGAGAACTAGGAGGCGAGTGATTTTCACTCAACCTCATAGTTCGAGCCGACGTGCGACAATGAAACTGTCACGTCTGCTCAATAAATCGGGAAGTGAGCGAACACATACCGTCGTTCACTTCACGATCCTGTCCCTGCAGAGAGCAGTGACCGTCACTCACGGCTCCCTGCAGGGATTCTACCCTCCCCAATCCTCCAGCACTGACTGGAGGAACGAACGGGGGCAGGTACAGCTGGCTCTGCCTCTAGATAGGCAGAGCCAGCTGTCAATCAGGGAGCTGGGTGGATCTCATCAGTAATGTCGGGATCCGTCCCAGCTGCGGCGATCCCAGTATACCGCGAGCTGTAGATCGCTGTATACTGAGCTTTGGGTCACGGAAGGACGCTAGTTTATGTCCTCCCTTGACCCGGAGGAGAACTATGGGGAAAAACACTTACCCCATAGTTATCCTTTAAGTTAAAAAAGAACAAATTGAAAGTCCCCCACCCCAGCGAGCATGGGCGTATTATTGTAAACACGCGTTGGATGCACCTACATAGGAAAATAAAGTTTAGGCTACACAAGTTAGGTATTGCTGCGTGCGCCAGAGTAAGAGCAATCATTCTAGGGCCAATATTCATAGAGATGGGCTTTTAAAGCTTCGCCAATTGACAATTTGGTGTGCCACATTTTGTCCCCGTTTTACGGACACATGCAGTGTTTAACATGGGCATGTTGGGTATATGTTTACTCGTCGTAACCTGACCTTTTACACTTTACAAAAAAAATGGGTATTAGATTGTGTTTTTGGGCACTACAACCAACGGCAGTGCAAGTTTTTGGGTTAGATAAAAAGTTGTGCTAATATCATGACATAAAAATTTGCAACTGCCACCATTTTATCCTACCGGGTCTTTGCTTTCAGAAAAATATATAAATGTTTGGGGGGTTTAAGTAATTTTAAGGCCAAAAATGTGGATTATAATGTGTGCAAAAAACGCAAAAAAAGGCCTTGGCAGCAAAAGGGTAAACCACTATAAATCACTTCTGCTACATTCTAAACACTACAGTGAACCACTTTATTCTACTTCTAAAACATCAGCCAGTGTCACTACAATGAAGTTAAACACTGCACGAAATACAATTCAATTTTCAGGGGGTTTAGAACATAAGGAACATTTACATTACAGTGCTGTACTTTAAGCCCACTTGTACTTACTGTAACTATGCTAGTAAGCAAAAGCAAGCCCTTCTGTTGGCATTTGCACAGGTTAACCTTCAGGACTGTAAAGTATGTGGGGAAAAGGTCATACATCACATGGTAGGTCCGATGCTATAGATAGTACAAATGAACAACTTGGGAGAAAACAGCCAATAGAAGTTGGGCAGAAACAACACAGAATAACTACAATTGGTCGACAGTTCCAGACAGGCAACAACCAACAGTGATATTCTGCCCACTAAGCTTTAGCAACGGCAAACAAAATGAAGCTCTACATTGACCTATTGGGAGGCAAACCTTTGATTTTTATTTTGAAGAAAACACATACTTTCATGCGTTTAAACGTTTTATTTAGTCCTTATACACACAGGCATTTTTTTTTTATTCCAAAATTGGCAACACTGGTTCATAAAGCAATATTCAGCAAGTGTTTTGCAAAGCTTTCTTAAAGTGACACTAAACTCAGAAATTAAATCTTAAAAATACATTCATGTACCCGATTAACAATACTGTATTGTATTTATGTATCACTCAGCTGTAAATCCTCCAATCATCTCTGAATTTATGCCGACACTGTCCTTCCTTCTGGAGGGTGGCTACTTTTGTTTCCCACGGTCCCTATGTGTGCTGTAAAGTAGCCACCGCTCCAAGCTCACGCCTGTGATGGATTATAATCTCAATACAAATTAGTAAACTAAACGTGAGATTGTAGTCCATCACGGGAATGAACTTGAAGCGGTGGCTACTTGACAACACACACAGGGACCATGGAAATAAAAGTAGTAACCCTCCAGAAGGAAGGACAGTGGCAGCATGAATTCAGAGATGATTGGAGGATCTACAGCTGAGTGATACACAAATACGGTACAGTATTGTTAATAGGGTACATGAATGTATTTTTAAGATTTAACTTCTGAGTTTAGTGTCACTTTAAAAGAAAATGTTAAGTGAAAAACATGTTGATTATTAGGGATGCACTAATATTAGTATCGGTGCCGATAATGAGTATTTGGGCGAGTAGTCGTACTGGCTCATATGCTCAATACCTTTACCGATACAGGAAACTTCAGGTCAGAGGGATATTTCCTCTGGCCGGTAGCGCCGCGAGGGAACATGGAACCGGCTCCATGCCGATTGGCTGGGAAGCAGACTTCCCAACCAATCAGCATCAAGACGTCCAAACAGATCTGATAAAATGGTGACAACCTCCACCCTGCAGACACCTCATATCGATCATCACCAGCAGCCATTACCGTACCACACATGTCCCTTGGTCAGCTACCGCTCTCCAAGCTCCCCGGACCTGCCCATGTCTCCTGTGTGTACAGCGCCAGCTTGATGCTGTTAGAGGATTTCTGAATGAGAGCGCTGGGCAGTCTGGACATGCGCAGTAGCAGGCTGAGGGGCGATCACAGGGGTGCTATACACACAGGAGACATGGGCAGATCTGGGAGAGTTTGGAGATTGGTGTCTGCCCAGCTGGCCGAGGGGCATCTGTGGTACGGTACTGACTGCTGCTGAGGATCGATGTGAGGTGAATGAGGCATCTGCAGGGTGGAGGTTCCGTCACCATATTATCAGATCTGTTTGGCCGGCCTCGATGCAGATTGGCTGGGAAGCCAATCAGCATCGAGCCGGCTACAGAATGGAGTCAGCTTCCCGTGCAATCAAGAAGCCAGGCGATGGGTAATGACACCCTGCCTGGCTCCCTGATTGCCCAGGAAGCTGACTCAATGCTACCGGAAGTACCGGTATTGGTACTTGGTATCAGCGAGTACCAAATTATAAATATCGGTACTCATACTTGATACCAAAAAAACGGTATCGGTGCATCCCCATCTATTATCATTGCTGACCAGGTTACCAAAATGCTATTCAAAAAAGAATATAAAAATCACAACACGTTGGGATCCACTAACTTCTCTTGCTTATTAAAGCTAAACACCATGATAAGCAAATATTGTCTAAATAGAAGAGTCTTGTGTACTCCTACTTGAATCTTGGTGAGCTTTGTGTATTTCTTACAGATCTGTGCAGTAATCCAGCGTAAAATGCTGCCTCTGTGCAGAAGCTTCTTGTGATAAATACCAGTCACTGCTGTCCTATCTCTTTGTACAGTTTTTGTGCACAGAGTGCAGCTTTAATCAATAGTGTGGGGGGGGGTCTTCCCTGACATGTTTCGCACTGAAAAGCACATATGAAAAGTCTCTTTTAAAGATTCTATAAAAATGTGCTTTTCAGTGTGAAAATTATAGGTGACCCCTGTTACTATAAAATAAACAAGAAAAACTTACTGCAGTCCAGAGAGTGGCAATTCCTTTCCTACTGATTTGCCGGCGTGCAATGAGCCAAATAAGCATCAGGGATTTTCCATTAGAGCTTGTGGTGAGCGCCATTCATTCACTTTAAGGAGTATACATAACTCCTTGTGAATTCAGAAAATACGTGTTCCCTGGCCATCCTGCTTATGCAATGGGTTCAAGCTTACAGATTAGTACTCAGAACATTTGTGCAGCAAGTAAACTAAGAACTCCTGTATACTTTTTACTCAAAGTATTAAACCCAGTTTCATAAAATGACAGCTAGCATTTTTAGGAGAGAACAGCAATGAAGCCTAAATAATCTACTCAGTACAGGTTTCCTTTAAAAGCAGAGGCAGGCAAAATCTGGCCCTCCTGCTGTTGTGGAACTACAAATCCCATGAAGTATTGCAAGATACTGACAGGCATGACTTCCAGAGACAGATGCATCGTGGGATTCGTAGTTTCCCAAAGCTGGAGGGCCGGCGTTTGCCTACCTCTGCTTTAAAGGAAACCTGTTATGAAGTAAACATAGAGGCTGCCTGGCTGGCCTGTTCTTAGGATAATGCTAATAGTCTCGCTGCAATAGTTTGACGTTTTCCCTGAATATATTTTCTAGGGCATAAAAAATAAAATAAAAAATTACCGAATCCAGTGGCAAGCATAACTAGGGAGGTTAGTAATGGCAGCACCTAGATTTCTCTCATGACAAAATTCCTCTAATACAAACTTAAATACAGATCAAGATAATCAATGAGAATGTTAGCTCAAACAAGCTTACAGTGGACTGTCACACTCCATTTAAATTTCAAATAAAAAGGGCAGAACACCATCAAGATACATATAATGTATATATAACGAATATAATTCGTTAATCCAGGTAGAACAATAAACTAGAACATCGGCGTGTATTTGATCACTTACCAGCGTAAAGATAGACGTTTGAGGTATTCCGGTCCAGAATTGCAGACAGAACAAATAAATGTATAAAATCTGCAAGGAAAATTCAGTAACAGACAGAGCTCAGTCTATCTTTCTTAATACTTAAAGTATTTCTACAAGTCATTTAATAAAAGGTGAAAAAAAAAAAAACCCACAGCTTGTAAAAATAATTTGAAGCACAATTTACCTTAAATGTTACTTGTCAGATTTAAAGTATGGACACTGAAGAGTGAACCAAATAAAAAAAAGTTTACACAGGTCCATTATACTAGTTACAGAATATGCACAAATTAGTGTGATGTACTCACAGTCCTCACCTGTCACCAAAAAGCATAGGTTTCTGCAAGCATTGCACACAGGCCTCATGGAACCACTGCTTGCACTTGCAGCACTGAAGCATCTTTAAGTACCATCTAGAATAACAAAAAACGAACAGAATTTAAAGCGGACTTAAATACACAATTTAATGTCACCCCATGACCCCTGAAACTGCTTTAAAAAAAAGTATGTGGTCAAATATGTTACAAATAGGGCTGCAACCAACTAATCGATCAATAATAAATTGATGAGAATAGTTGTCAACTAATCTCATTATCGATTAGTTGGTTGGATCCCCTAGCTCTCTCCTCCATGCTGGCAGGAGGGCACAGCAAGCAGTGGGCGGGTGCAATAGCCACTGTGGAATCTTGCCACTAGCAGCCGTTATTCCCTGGCTAAAGCTATTCTTCATCCACAGTGTGATCGGCCGCACAGGAATGCATGGTACCACAATGCTGCGCGTTCTAGTGCAGGGCAATTGCAAAAAGTTGTGCATGCAGTTCTATTCTGAAGTAAACTTAAGGTTTGTAAAACTGCATTTGTGGATTTTATTTTAAAGAATGGTATTGAATTTTTTTTATCTGATTAAATCTAAAGTGATTATGAAATTCATCATTAGTTGCAGCCCGTTACAAAGTAACATTAGATGGCGTGATCTGTCAAACCTCCTTCAAGGTGGGGATTGATTTAAATAAACAGCATGTTAAGTGTTGCATAAAATGAACACTGCTATAGAAATACAATAAACAAAATCAGGTGTATGGCAGCAATGAAAGATATAATGGGAGGGAATTTATCACAATTGAAGCAGACAGAATCTGGAGCAGCAGCCCATAGTAATCAATCCAATTCAGTTTGTTCAGTGAAGCTTTGAAAATAAAGCATAGAAGCTGATTGATTTCCATGAACAACAGCTCCAGATTCTGCCTGCTCCAGTTTTGATATATTCAAGTCAATGCATCTTATGATTAGAAATAGCAGTTATGTTGTACTCACTCTCCTGGGCCTCCACAGTAGCAGTAACATTGCTGTACATTGGTCTTGTGACCTACATCCCATTCTAATGCGTCCAAATTGTACGGCAGAGACTGCTTCATGACCTGCAGGGCTTTGGCATTGGGTCCTTTTTTCAATGCTCCTCCCCTCTAAAAAAAATAAATAAATGACCAAGTATCAGTGCTGCAGTTATTCACTTTCAGAAAAATAGTGAAACATCTGTCCACATAAATGCCTGCGGCTGACTGACTTGTCTTCACTGTGAAAGCTTTGGCTGAGCATCTAGTATTGCCTAAACAGCTGTTCAGCTTTCTTTGGCATGACAGTCTGGTAAACACCCACTGGTGTTGGCAGAGCTGTTAAACCAGCTGATTGTTAGGCATTCTGATTGAGAAAACTACGCACCAAGCAGCTAGGGACATGAGGAAATATATTCTACTTTCTCTGTGAAAGTGAAAAACTTCTAAGTTTTTTATTTTAATAGTCATTTTTATTACTATTAGAAATACACAGGTATATGTGACGATTAGGCACTGTATACAAAATAGCAGGTGGAAGAGCAATGACATTTAGCAGTGAGGCTGCAAGTACAGGATTCATAGTTATATTTGTTAGATTCTCCATAACAGCGAGGGGACACGGCTGTCATATCCAGATTGCATAGGACAGTCAAATTCTCTCTATTGCTTACTAAATGGAAATTGCATTCAAGTATCCATAACTTATTATAATAGAAAGCTTTTGTTGCATCTATGGCTGAGGTTTACCTTTGTAGTAGTGGCAAATACACACTGCCGGCATAACCATTTCTCATCACTATCAATCACGGTGGAGTCGATCTTAGGGGGGTGGCACAGTTGGTGATATCCTTCAAGCACAAGAAAAAGAAAAATCAGCTTTAACTCAAATGTACTTTCTTATCTAACATAAAATAACAGATAAAAACACATTGTGGGACTTCAGTGACCAAAACAACTGTGGAGTACACACCAACCTTGGCCACACTTGTCACAAATAACTATTTCATTTGGTGCTTCAGAATACTCCTCCTGACATATTGAACAAACCATTTCACCACCTTCAGAGGCTCCTGAAATTAAAGGCAGAAAAAGGGCTTTTAAAACATGAAATATTTTAAACCGTCAATGTCAACAATCATTCCAACTTCACTTTCTGGACAGGAAGGATTAAAAACTTTGCTTTTTATTGCCGTGTCCCCACTGGTGACATTACAAGTCACTTTTTGACATGGTGACACAAAGTGATGGGAAACCTCTACCATGAAGGTTACAAAGTTTTATTAAAATAAGTTTGTTTCCTTCCTTGTGACACATTCAGAAAATGAAAGAAGCCACAACACTAACCACGTGTGGTGAAGCTGTGAAACAGAGTGGTTGGCAACATTGAAGCGGACCGAGATGAGTTTGGATTTATAGACAAAGGCGCTGTTTATGCCATTACCAAAAATATTTTTTATGCGAGTGTATTTTGCAAGAAAGATTTACAAGCTTTTAACAGTGCACACTATGGAGTATGTTTTATATATAACATGCACCCTTTAGCTTATCAAGAAGCTGAGGAGAGAACTGGTCTCAATGGTGGATGCTCCTGATTGAAGAACGGTGTGTAAAAAGAGAGAGGTGGATCAGTGCTCACTGCGATTATTATTGAAGGGTCTCCTCCCACCTGGACAAGAAAGGGGAGCGGGGCTCTAAAGACCTATTGTTTGGGTCTTACAATAAGGTGAGCGGTATTCCTAAAGATGTGGCGGAGGTCACTGATTGGGATAAAACACACATAGGAGGATAAGAAAGCACGCTGAGGCTGGACTGCTGTTTGTATTATGGAGAACTGTTTAATTGTTTATTCTCGATATCTTTCTTTCTGGTCACATTTCACAGATATTTATTAGTAGAAGTGCATGTTGACATTCTGCTTTTGATTACACTATACGTGATCCCAGTTTATTGTGTCACTTTAGGTGTTACACTGTTTTGTTTGAATTTCCACGTTGAACTGTTACACTTAATCGGCAGGAAGTGCAGGAGATTCTTCACATATTGTGGAATATATTTTTGCAGTGACACGTTATTAGTAGATTGTTAAATTTAGAGCGACACATTGTAATTATACATGGTTGGTTTGTTTGTCTTCTAATGGCTGGATATAGTGCTTGCTGCTTTTTTTGTTGTTTGGTGCAAAGCTTTTGTTGTCTAGAAGCCACAACATTGCCAAATACTTTCTTCAAAAACGTTATTCCAGAGGGAACAGTGCATTACAAGTGACAGTCGTAGTAGGTTCTGTGGACAGCATTACTTGTAATACACTGTTCCCTGCGGATTAACATTTATTCAAGAAGAAAAAGATTTGGTGGTGATGCAGCTTCATTCACTTTCGGTTTAGACAGAGAGCTTAGACATAGGACATAGACATGGAAGAATTGCAACCAGTAGCGGTATAGTTATCAGTGCCTCCTTCAAGTCTTTTACCTGTTTGTATGTCCTTCCAGAGTACCCACGATTTAGAGCTGTCTTCAAATAATATAAAGCAGCTCTGCTGAACGTTATCTATCTGTAATACAAATAACACCTTATTTACCTTACAAAACTAAAACAATGAAAAACATACAACTGCAACTTGCAAAAAACAGAAAAATAATAAAGACCTGTAGGAATCAAACATCTGAAATCGCTTCTGTTCAGGGCAACCAACTAATCAATAATGAGAATAGTTAACTATTCTCATTATCGATTAGGCTGGTTGGATCCCCTCTCTTCTCCACGCTGGGAGGAGGGCACAGCAAGCAGTGGGTGAGTGCAATACCCAGCCTGCTATTGAAATTTGAAATGGCCAATAGCAGGCTGGCTATTGCACCAGCCCACTACCGGCTGTATTTACATTCAGCTGCCATCTGCGGAATCTTGCCACTGGCAGCTGTCATTACCTGGCTGAAGCTATTCAAGTGCCATGTGCTTACAATACAATTATTAAAAATAAATAAATTATAAAATTATAAGGGGGGGAGTACTTTCCGTTTTGGCCTGACAAATTCTGCTGCGGAAGGTACGTTGCAGTGCCATTCATTTCAATGACAGCCCAAACGTGCCTCCTACCCAATGTGATCGTGCAGTGCTTTCCAGTGCGGTGCGTTTGCAAAAAAAAATGTAAATGCAGTTTAATTCTGAAGTAAACTTTACATTTGTAACACTGCATTTGTGCATTTTACTTTAAATTAAAAAAGGTATATTTTTTTTAATCCGGTTAAATCGAAAAAATAAATCAGCCAACTAATCAATTATGAAAATCCTCGTTAGTTGTAGTCCTACTTCTGTTTCTAGCAGAGATTAATTATTTTTTTTACCACTTTAACTCATTAAAAAGTCTAAATGCAAACAAACATTCCCCTTCACAGAGGTGAAGGTGACCAAAGATAACTTTTACAGCATGGTCACCATCATTTTTACAGCATGGTCACCATCATTTTTACAGCATGGTCACCATCATTTTTACAGCATGGTCACCATCATTTTAACAATTGACAGGCTTAAATGAGTATCTTCAACATTGCCAAATGAAGAGTGACCCAACATTTAGGGCTCAAACAAAACTATGTGCATTTTGCTCCAATGCATTGCCATTTAAATCAATGGAAATGCATTATGTCAACCAGCGTTCATGCATATTACCAAGCATTGTAATACGCGCTGCATCACGTTACATTTCACATCAGCGAGCATCATAATACAAGCTCCTTGACATGCACCTTTTCAATTACTTCATTGGAACACATCAGACAAAAACAAAGTGTGAGCTGCCAGTCTTATACTGAGAAAAATATGGAGACTGCTAATTATTCGATTAAGTCGATTCGTCGGCTAAAATTCAAATTTCCCGCTCGCCGCTGCACGCCCACGTCAAGAAAACCCGCTTACGCCATGCCCACCGCACACGCCAGCAAACCTGCCCACGCGACGCCGCTTATGCCACGCCCACGCTGAGGACATGCGCCTTGCCCTCTCCTTCCGGTGAGCTTCCCGACTCGCCGCTGCCCGCCGACAACCAACAAAGCCGCTGCCCGCCGACAACACCGTCATTCAAAGTAAGTCGAGATCGGCCGGGAGCTTTTGAATGTTTCCTGGTTTTTTTTTTAAAGCGGCACACTGCAGAACATTAGCAGCTATAGTGGAACAACAAATCCCAACAATACATTAAACAGCCTGTATAATGTATTATTGTTGGGATTTGTTGTTCCACTATAGCTGCTAATGTTCTGCAGTGTGCCGGTGTATTATACATTGGTATTCTGTAGAGCTGCAACAATTATTCGATTAGGTCGATTAAAATGTAAAATGTCCTGCTCGCCACTCACGCCGGCCTGTTCGCGGCTCCATACACGAGTTACGCTACGCAGGATACCCCGCAGAGCACGCCGCCGCAGCGACTTACAACGGTTCAGAAACAGGTAAGGGGGACCTGTTTAAGGCCCCGTTCACATTGAGCGATTTATCGCGCGGTAATACCCGCGATATTGAGGCTATTTACCGCGCGATATCGCTCTTCAATGCTTTGCAATGGGGCAAAGGGTCCTGCTGTCGCGGGTCGTGTGTTGCTACAGCAGGACCCTTTTTGGAGCGGATTTTGCCGCGATTCCAGCTTGCTCAATGCAAGCATTTGCGCGATATCGCGCAAAATGCAAATTGCGCGACAAATGCGCGCATGGGGCCTTAATGTTTCCGGTTTAAAAAAAAAAAGCGGCACACAGCAGAACACCAGCAGCTATAGAGGAGCAACATATCCCAGCAATAATACATTATACAGGCTGTTTAACGTATTATTGCTGGGATTTGTTGTTCCTCTATAGCCGCTAATGTTCTGCAGTGTGCCGCTGTATTATACATTGGTATTCTGCATTGTATTGTGCATGGTATTCTGCATTGTATAATACAGCAGCACACTGCAGAACACCAGCAGCTATAGAGGAAAACCAAATTCCAGCAATACATTATACAGCATGTATAATGTATTATTGCTGGGATTTGTTGTTCCTCTATAGCTAGTGGTATTCTCCATTGCGCTGTATACTGTATTATTGCTGGGATTTGTTGTTCCTCTATAACTGGTCAGTGGTAATCTGCATTGCGCAGTATAATCATTATACAGCGCAATGGAGAATGCCACCAGCTATAGAGGACTACAAATCCCAGCAATAATACATTATATGCAGCGCAATGCAGAATAACGCCAGCTACAGAGGACTACAAATCCCAGCGATAGTACATTATAGTATAATGCACTATTGCTGCATTCCTCTATAGCTGCTGGTATTCTGCACTGCGCCGCTGTATAATGTACTATATTGCACACCACACTTT
>NW_017306650.1:0-18492 GCF_000935625.1 Nanorana parkeri | reverse complement strand
TCATCCACAGTGTGATCGGCCGCACAGGAATGCATGGTACCACAATGCTGCGCGTTCTAGTGCAGGGCAATTGCAAAAAGTTGTGCATGCAGTTCTATTCTGAAGTAAACTTAAGGTTTGTAAAACTGCATTTGTGGATTTTATTTTAAAGAATGGTATTGAATTTTTTTTATCTGATTAAATCTAAAGTGATTATGAAATTCATCATTAGTTGCAGCCCGTTACAAAGTAACATTAGATGGCGTGATCTGTCAAACCTCCTTCAAGGTGGGGATTGATTTAAATAAACAGCATGTTAAGTGTTGCATAAAATGAACACTGCTATAGAAATACAATAAACAAAATCAGGTGTATGGCAGCAATGAAAGATATAATGGGAGGGAATTTATCACAATTGAAGCAGACAGAATCTGGAGCAGCAGCCCATAGTAATCAATCCAATTCAGTTTGTTCAGTGAAGCTTTGAAAATAAAGCATAGAAGCTGATTGATTTCCATGAACAACAGCTCCAGATTCTGCCTGCTCCAGTTTTGATATATTCAAGTCAATGCATCTTATGATTAGAAATAGCAGTTATGTTGTACTCACTCTCCTGGGCCTCCACAGTAGCAGTAACATTGCTGTACATTGGTCTTGTGACCTACATCCCATTCTAATGCGTCCAAATTGTACGGCAGAGACTGCTTCATGACCTGCAGGGCTTTGGCATTGGGTCCTTTTTTCAATGCTCCTCCCCTCTAAAAAAAATAAATAAATGACCAAGTATCAGTGCTGCAGTTATTCACTTTCAGAAAAATAGTGAAACATCTGTCCACATAAATGCCTGCGGCTGACTGACTTGTCTTCACTGTGAAAGCTTTGGCTGAGCATCTAGTATTGCCTAAACAGCTGTTCAGCTTTCTTTGGCATGACAGTCTGGTAAACACCCACTGGTGTTGGCAGAGCTGTTAAACCAGCTGATTGTTAGGCATTCTGATTGAGAAAACTACGCACCAAGCAGCTAGGGACATGAGGAAATATATTCTACTTTCTCTGTGAAAGTGAAAAACTTCTAAGTTTTTTATTTTAATAGTCATTTTTATTACTATTAGAAATACACAGGTATATGTGACGATTAGGCACTGTATACAAAATAGCAGGTGGAAGAGCAATGACATTTAGCAGTGAGGCTGCAAGTACAGGATTCATAGTTATATTTGTTAGATTCTCCATAACAGCGAGGGGACACGGCTGTCATATCCAGATTGCATAGGACAGTCAAATTCTCTCTATTGCTTACTAAATGGAAATTGCATTCAAGTATCCATAACTTATTATAATAGAAAGCTTTTGTTGCATCTATGGCTGAGGTTTACCTTTGTAGTAGTGGCAAATACACACTGCCGGCATAACCATTTCTCATCACTATCAATCACGGTGGAGTCGATCTTAGGGGGGTGGCACAGTTGGTGATATCCTTCAAGCACAAGAAAAAGAAAAATCAGCTTTAACTCAAATGTACTTTCTTATCTAACATAAAATAACAGATAAAAACACATTGTGGGACTTCAGTGACCAAAACAACTGTGGAGTACACACCAACCTTGGCCACACTTGTCACAAATAACTATTTCATTTGGTGCTTCAGAATACTCCTCCTGACATATTGAACAAACCATTTCACCACCTTCAGAGGCTCCTGAAATTAAAGGCAGAAAAAGGGCTTTTAAAACATGAAATATTTTAAACCGTCAATGTCAACAATCATTCCAACTTCACTTTCTGGACAGGAAGGATTAAAAACTTTGCTTTTTATTGCCGTGTCCCCACTGGTGACATTACAAGTCACTTTTTGACATGGTGACACAAAGTGATGGGAAACCTCTACCATGAAGGTTACAAAGTTTTATTAAAATAAGTTTGTTTCCTTCCTTGTGACACATTCAGAAAATGAAAGAAGCCACAACACTAACCACGTGTGGTGAAGCTGTGAAACAGAGTGGTTGGCAACATTGAAGCGGACCGAGATGAGTTTGGATTTATAGACAAAGGCGCTGTTTATGCCATTACCAAAAATATTTTTTATGCGAGTGTATTTTGCAAGAAAGATTTACAAGCTTTTAACAGTGCACACTATGGAGTATGTTTTATATATAACATGCACCCTTTAGCTTATCAAGAAGCTGAGGAGAGAACTGGTCTCAATGGTGGATGCTCCTGATTGAAGAACGGTGTGTAAAAAGAGAGAGGTGGATCAGTGCTCACTGCGATTATTATTGAAGGGTCTCCTCCCACCTGGACAAGAAAGGGGAGCGGGGCTCTAAAGACCTATTGTTTGGGTCTTACAATAAGGTGAGCGGTATTCCTAAAGATGTGGCGGAGGTCACTGATTGGGATAAAACACACATAGGAGGATAAGAAAGCACGCTGAGGCTGGACTGCTGTTTGTATTATGGAGAACTGTTTAATTGTTTATTCTCGATATCTTTCTTTCTGGTCACATTTCACAGATATTTATTAGTAGAAGTGCATGTTGACATTCTGCTTTTGATTACACTATACGTGATCCCAGTTTATTGTGTCACTTTAGGTGTTACACTGTTTTGTTTGAATTTCCACGTTGAACTGTTACACTTAATCGGCAGGAAGTGCAGGAGATTCTTCACATATTGTGGAATATATTTTTGCAGTGACACGTTATTAGTAGATTGTTAAATTTAGAGCGACACATTGTAATTATACATGGTTGGTTTGTTTGTCTTCTAATGGCTGGATATAGTGCTTGCTGCTTTTTTTGTTGTTTGGTGCAAAGCTTTTGTTGTCTAGAAGCCACAACATTGCCAAATACTTTCTTCAAAAACGTTATTCCAGAGGGAACAGTGCATTACAAGTGACAGTCGTAGTAGGTTCTGTGGACAGCATTACTTGTAATACACTGTTCCCTGCGGATTAACATTTATTCAAGAAGAAAAAGATTTGGTGGTGATGCAGCTTCATTCACTTTCGGTTTAGACAGAGAGCTTAGACATAGGACATAGACATGGAAGAATTGCAACCAGTAGCGGTATAGTTATCAGTGCCTCCTTCAAGTCTTTTACCTGTTTGTATGTCCTTCCAGAGTACCCACGATTTAGAGCTGTCTTCAAATAATATAAAGCAGCTCTGCTGAACGTTATCTATCTGTAATACAAATAACACCTTATTTACCTTACAAAACTAAAACAATGAAAAACATACAACTGCAACTTGCAAAAAACAGAAAAATAATAAAGACCTGTAGGAATCAAACATCTGAAATCGCTTCTGTTCAGGGCAACCAACTAATCAATAATGAGAATAGTTAACTATTCTCATTATCGATTAGGCTGGTTGGATCCCCTCTCTTCTCCACGCTGGGAGGAGGGCACAGCAAGCAGTGGGTGAGTGCAATACCCAGCCTGCTATTGAAATTTGAAATGGCCAATAGCAGGCTGGCTATTGCACCAGCCCACTACCGGCTGTATTTACATTCAGCTGCCATCTGCGGAATCTTGCCACTGGCAGCTGTCATTACCTGGCTGAAGCTATTCAAGTGCCATGTGCTTACAATACAATTATTAAAAATAAATAAATTATAAAATTATAAGGGGGGGAGTACTTTCCGTTTTGGCCTGACAAATTCTGCTGCGGAAGGTACGTTGCAGTGCCATTCATTTCAATGACAGCCCAAACGTGCCTCCTACCCAATGTGATCGTGCAGTGCTTTCCAGTGCGGTGCGTTTGCAAAAAAAAATGTAAATGCAGTTTAATTCTGAAGTAAACTTTACATTTGTAACACTGCATTTGTGCATTTTACTTTAAATTAAAAAAGGTATATTTTTTTTAATCCGGTTAAATCGAAAAAATAAATCAGCCAACTAATCAATTATGAAAATCCTCGTTAGTTGTAGTCCTACTTCTGTTTCTAGCAGAGATTAATTATTTTTTTTACCACTTTAACTCATTAAAAAGTCTAAATGCAAACAAACATTCCCCTTCACAGAGGTGAAGGTGACCAAAGATAACTTTTACAGCATGGTCACCATCATTTTTACAGCATGGTCACCATCATTTTTACAGCATGGTCACCATCATTTTTACAGCATGGTCACCATCATTTTAACAATTGACAGGCTTAAATGAGTATCTTCAACATTGCCAAATGAAGAGTGACCCAACATTTAGGGCTCAAACAAAACTATGTGCATTTTGCTCCAATGCATTGCCATTTAAATCAATGGAAATGCATTATGTCAACCAGCGTTCATGCATATTACCAAGCATTGTAATACGCGCTGCATCACGTTACATTTCACATCAGCGAGCATCATAATACAAGCTCCTTGACATGCACCTTTTCAATTACTTCATTGGAACACATCAGACAAAAACAAAGTGTGAGCTGCCAGTCTTATACTGAGAAAAATATGGAGACTGCTAATTATTCGATTAAGTCGATTCGTCGGCTAAAATTCAAATTTCCCGCTCGCCGCTGCACGCCCACGTCAAGAAAACCCGCTTACGCCATGCCCACCGCACACGCCAGCAAACCTGCCCACGCGACGCCGCTTATGCCACGCCCACGCTGAGGACATGCGCCTTGCCCTCTCCTTCCGGTGAGCTTCCCGACTCGCCGCTGCCCGCCGACAACCAACAAAGCCGCTGCCCGCCGACAACACCGTCATTCAAAGTAAGTCGAGATCGGCCGGGAGGTTTTGAATGTTTCCTGGTTTTTTTTTTAAAGCGGCACACTGCAGAACATTAGCAGCTATAGTGGAACAACAAATCCCAACAATACATTAAACAGCCTGTATAATGTATTATTGTTGGGATTTGTTGTTCCACTATAGCTGCTAATGTTCTGCAGTGTGCCGGTGTATTATACATTGGTATTCTGTAGAGCTGCAACAATTATTCGATTAGGTCGATTAAAATGTAAAATGTCCTGCTCGCCACTCACGCCGGCCTGTTCGCGGCTCCATACACGAGTTACGCTACGCAGGATACCCCGCAGAGCACGCCGCCGCAGCGACTTACAACGGTTCAGAAACAGGTAAGGGGGACCTGTTTAAGGCCCCGTTCACATTGAGCGATTTATCGCGCGGTAATACCCGCGATATTGAGGCTATTTACCGCGCGATATCGCTCTTCAATGCTTTGCAATGGGGCAAAGGGTCCTGCTGTCGCGGGTCGTGTGTTGCTACAGCAGGACCCTTTTTGGAGCGGATTTTGCCGCGATTCCAGCTTGCTCAATGCAAGCATTTGCGCGATATCGCGCAAAATGCAAATTGCGCGACAAATGCGCGCATGGGGCCTTAATGTTTCCGGTTTAAAAAAAAAAAGCGGCACACAGCAGAACACCAGCAGCTATAGAGGAGCAACATATCCCAGCAATAATACATTATACAGGCTGTTTAACGTATTATTGCTGGGATTTGTTGTTCCTCTATAGCCGCTAATGTTCTGCAGTGTGCCGCTGTATTATACATTGGTATTCTGCATTGTATTGTGCATGGTATTCTGCATTGTATAATACAGCAGCACACTGCAGAACACCAGCAGCTATAGAGGAAAACCAAATTCCAGCAATACATTATACAGCATGTATAATGTATTATTGCTGGGATTTGTTGTTCCTCTATAGCTAGTGGTATTCTCCATTGCGCTGTATACTGTATTATTGCTGGGATTTGTTGTTCCTCTATAACTGGTCAGTGGTAATCTGCATTGCGCAGTATAATCATTATACAGCGCAATGGAGAATGCCACCAGCTATAGAGGACTACAAATCCCAGCAATAATACATTATATGCAGCGCAATGCAGAATAACGCCAGCTACAGAGGACTACAAATCCCAGCGATAGTACATTATAGTATAATGCACTATTGCTGCATTCCTCTATAGCTGCTGGTATTCTGCACTGCGCCGCTGTATAATGTACTATATTGCACACCACACTTTCTTTTTTTTTTTACTTCCACCGCACCAAGCTTGCTCCTGTGATGGACTACAATCTCAATAGAAACTAGAAGTCCATCACTGGAGACTTTTTTTTTTATCCGATTAACCGAACTTAATAATTGGCTAACTAATCCGTTATGAAAATAATCGTCAGCTGCAGCCCTAGAGACTGCCATTGCTGACCTCCTGAAAATGCTAGCTGGTTGGCTGTCTCTGGTTTTAGTAGTTTCTGACTCACCAACCCGGAAGCACGCAGCAAGCAAAGTCAGAACTACTGATCTGCATCTGTTCCTAGTCAATGACTAAGTGCTGAAGTTAGGCATGATGGTCAGGGAACTAGCATTTTCAATAGTTTTCCATAGTGCCACAGGAGAGTTAAGGAGCCAAGGGTGCTCAGCCTGGAGCTTGGCCATCCCCTTGCATCTCTAAGTACAAGAGCATGGTCTACTGATAACACAATTCTCTCTCCTTGACGTGACCTTTTTTTTTTCTTTTGGTAAACTCTTTATTTTTCAAGAATAAAGACAGCAGAGAAAACAGGAGAACCTCCTCTCTCCCCCCATGCTCAGCCCCAAAATCCGGCGAGAAATCAGGCTCAGTAGGCACCCCCAAGAGGAAGAGAGCCAATCCAAATCAATGCCCGTGTCCCAAGCCAGTGTACTCCAGCGCCCATCCCGAGTCTTCCCCTCTATTGTGTACCCAACGGGTCACTATAAATCTGGGGAGGACGTGAATGCGGTCCACTAAAACAAGGTGTGATTGAACTGTGCCTCTCTGATTGGCAGATGCCAAAAGGTCCTCGTCTGATAAATTTCCATAACTCTTGACAACCATTATGCTATGGGGAGGCTGAAGTAAATTTGTGACTTCATCTTTTGACACCAATTTTTGAGAAAGCGAGCACATGCTATCAATCTCTGTTCAGCCTTACCCCACATATGAATCATAATGCACAATGATCTCAAAGTAGTGATGCGAGATCTGGTGAGCCTATTTCTCCATCCAACAGAACTCCTTCTGCAAAGATGAGGCAGCCAACCCTTCAGGGAGACATTAGTCAGGGAAGCGCAAAAGAGAGAGTAGAGCTTAACATCTGACTTAAAAAGTCAAAATTTGGAATTTGAAAACCACTTCAAGAGTAACTTCACTTTTGTTGAGAAAAAAAACAAATAGGTTGCCTACCCGATTTATAAATGTTTCCCTATTATTATATATACGAAAAGTTTGTCACCCCGGATTTACATTTTATCAGACATTACCTTTTTGATAGTTCCAAGATAAAACAATCCATCTGACCATCTTGCTAAGACATCTTGACCTTCTTCAAATTTACAAACTTGTCTCTTGGGTTTCTGTCCATGCCGAATAGATGATTTTGTTAAAGACTCCGAGGCCTTCTTATTATGCCGGAAAGGGGATCTTTTAAGGACCAGTGACTTGCCTGCAGCAGTTACGTCTCTTAAAATAAGAAATAAACATATTAACAAGACAATTCTAAATACGTTTAAAAGCACACTACTTACAAGCTGGAAAATTAAAACCAAACAAGCAAAGTTACAATTGAATTAAACATCTAGGAAAAATGAATCTTTATATGTGACATTCTACTACAAAGAATGAAACAGCTTGGTAAAAAAAAAAATAAAAAAAAAATCACATGCTAGACCCAGCATTGCTTGTCATCTCATATAGATGTTCTTTTTATTTTGCCCTTCCCCACACACAGCACCACTTAACTCTTATGTGCAGATCTAATAGGAGCCAAATGCTTTCATCTGGTTCTTACTCTACTTAAGTAACAATACAGTAAAGTTGGAAATACACCATGAATTACGTCGAACTCCTGCTAACTTGGCTGAAAGTCAATCACTGTAGAGTAACCCCAGCACGCCCCCCTCCCCCAACCCCTATGGGGAAAGTACTGCATCCTGTAATGCGGTGGTGTGAACTGTGCCCACCCATGACAAGGCAAACTACCTTGTCTTGCATTTGGGATGTGCTGGAAAATACAACCAGCACAGCCCAAATACATATGGTGTAAACTAGGGATGCACCGATACCGGTATTTTGGTCCTGAGTACGAGTACCGATAAAAAATTTGTTTACAATCTTCAAAGTAAATAGGACATATATAGTACGCTGTGCTTCTACCCGCTGTCACTACCTCCCCCTTGCACTTGCTGGCAATTCCGACTGTCAAAATACCAGTTGCTGTGTAAATAACAGACTGCAGACAGAGCTACAAAGTAACATTTTAATGTTAACATGTTAATTTTGTATCTACTATGTTTCACTCAACTGCAGATTAAAGGATTGAGCTCCTATCTACGCACTTGTTAAAGTGGACTTTTACCCCCTAAACACAAAAATAAATGTTGCCTGCAGCTCTGCATACACATCCTTTAAATGTATTTGTACATTAAAAAAAAAAAAAAAGTCAAATGTTGTTATACTTCCTGGTTTACACTAAGCACTGGTAACATAGCCAGTGCCTCATGCATACTCCCTGGGAAGGCTACGTCACCAGCCATATGGTAAGG
The DNA here is from genome assembly GCF_000935625.1 of Nanorana parkeri. Classification (NCBI taxonomy): domain Eukaryota; kingdom Metazoa; phylum Chordata; class Amphibia; order Anura; family Dicroglossidae; genus Nanorana; species Nanorana parkeri. Next base: position 9,992 of record NW_017306650.1, on the reverse strand, counting down.
TTGGTTATTGTTCAATAACAAGCTGCACCAGATCTCATATGGTGCATGCATGATATCTGACAGTTATCGGTGGCCACCAAAGGCGTTATTTTTTAATTAATTGCGACACATATAGATATTCATCTATCAAGCCTAAAGACAGTGGTTGTAAAACCCCAAAAAGCACAAGACATTAAAACCTCCCAATTACAATTTCAAAACTGTTTGCGCTTTTGTTTTTTGTAATCCAATTTGATTTCCTTCAATACCTGCTAATCCTGCTAGTGAGCTGCCCTCCTTGGCAAGCGGTAGCAACAACCTACAGCCACAACATTGCCACAGCTATTTTGCATGCTCTGCTTATTATGTCTGGTCGCATGTCTATTTACTACGCCCATCCACTTACAATGGCAATTGATACCTGCTATGTCATTTGATTACTTGTTCTCCACCCTGCTCTGCCCAGTCCAGGGAATAGGCTATAATTATTACATAGTATTTATATAGCGCCAACAGTTTGCGCAGCGCTTTACAATATAAGGAAGACATTACAGTTACAATACAATTCAAGACAAGATGGTAAGGAGGGCCCTGCCCCTGAGGGCTTACAATCTAAAAGAGGAGGGGGAAATGATACATGAGGTAGCTGTGGGAATGAATTATGTGAGAATGTGAAGGTTCAGTGGTTAGGTTGAGGTGGGATAGGCTTCCCTGAAGAGATGAGTCTTTAGGGAACGCCTAAAGGCAGTCAAGGTGGGAGATAGACGGACAGGTTGGGGTAAGGAGTTCCAGAGGATGGGAGAGACTCTAGAGAAGTCCTGGAGGCGAGTATGGGAGGAGTGGACAAGGGAGCTGGAAAGCAGGAGGTCAATGGATGAGCGGAGGGGACGGTTAGGGTGATACTTTGAGACAAGGTCTGAGATATATCCGGGGGCAGAGTTGTGGATGGCTTTATAGGTGACTGTTAATATTTTGAATTTTATCCTCTGGGCGAGTGGAAGCCAGTGGAGGGATTGGCAGAGGGGGGATGCAGACACTGAGCGGTTGGTAAGGTGAATGAGTCTGGCAGCTGCATTCATGATAGACTGAAGGGGGGATATCCTGTGTAGTGGAAGGCCAATGAGGAGGGAGTTACAATAGTCAAGACGAGAGATAACAAGGGAGTGTATGAGTAGTTTTGCGGTGTCATTGGTGAGGAAGGGGCGTATTTTTGAGATGTTACGAAGGTGAAGGCGGCAGGATTTGGATAGCGATTGGATGTGGGGAAGAAAGGTGAGGTCCGAGTCAAGGATGACACCTAGGACCTTGGCATGAGGGGAGGGTTGGATAGTTGTGTTATCAATCACAACTGAAATGTTGGGGGAAGGTGCACGGGGTGGAGGAAATATCATGAGCTCAGTTTTTGAAAGGTTGAGTTTTAAGAAATGTTGTGACATCCAGACGGATATGTCATTTAGTAGATTAGTGACACACAAGGACACTGAGGGGGACAGTTGTGGAGTGGAAAGGCAAATTTGAGTGTTATCCACATAGAGATGGTATTGGAAGCCATGTGAGGTTATTAGTTGACCAAGGGAGGAGGTGTAGATAGAGAAGAGGAGGGGTCCAAGGACTGAGCCTTGGGGGACCCCTACAGAAAGAGGAAGAAGAGGGGAGGAGTTAGAATTGTAGGTGACACTGAAGGAGCGCGTAGATAAGTAGGATGAGTAGCTGATCTGCAGGGCTGCTAAGAAAGACAATCTGTTTGAAGAGGTGAGGGAAAGAAAGTTAGAGTGAAAAAACTGTCAACAGGGGGGGCGTGGCCAGGACATGGAACTGTGAGGACGTGCAGCGCGTGAGCTCCGTAACTCGGGTCCGATATCTCAGGCTGGTGTTGCTTAAATGGTGTGGATTTGGGGCCATGTCCAAAAAGAAGAAAGGAAAGGGGACCCCGAAATCCTCACCGAAACTTCGCGGATTCTTTACGAAAAAGCCGCCTGTTTATGATGCATAGTAGGGATGGTGGATTTCCTTGACCAACTTCTGAGTACATTCTGTACTACTGTTATGTTCATTTTGTTTTTTTATAAATTTCATGAAAATGATAAATAAAGAATTTATTAAAAAAAACTGTCAACAGGTTGTTTTCTTTTTTTTTCAAAGTACAAATAAGGGGTCGGGGGCAAATTAGCATGATCTGAGTCAAGGTTAGAATGACATGAAATAGGTATTTAAGTAAAGCTAATCACCTAAAAGATCAGAGAAGAGGAGATTTAGAGAAGAGAATAGTACATACAATAATGACATTAGGGTAGTGTGACATCAGGACATGCAATGCATTTCGGCTCAGCTCCACCCACCAACCTGTGCAGGGCCCAGGAACAGCAAAAGGGACTTATGACCTAAAGATTTCCTTTAGAAAACAAAAAAGGGATTTCTGTGCTGTTTATACCAATTTTCCATGTCCCTATAAGAAGATGTATATGGTTAACCACATTACATAAAAAAAACAACTGCAGATAGCAGAAGAAAACATGTTTCCTACCGATTTGTTCTGCAGCATCACAGTAATAATAAAAACATTTTTTTTAAAAGCGCTGATGTAAACACATTCTAACGGAACAAACTGGTAAATATTTTGGTCTGGGATTTCCTGCCTAAATTGGTCTGGCTGATTTGCCTTTCAAATTATGTGGAGAGGCAACAAAAGGTGCAAAGTACTCGTTTGTGCAGGCAGTCACACACTTATAAGAAACTGTTGTCCGCTATACTGTCAGAAGAAGCACCTGCACAATCACAATCTTCATGAACAAAAAGGAGAACTTGCCTTGGACAAAGGCAGAACAAAGCCTGGCAACAAACTGGCTCATGGAAGAACACAAAGGAGTGCTGTCTGTGACCACACACATCAGCATGGACATTCACCCTGCCTGACCCAACTAACCCTTCAGATACTGGCAGACAGAAAACAAAAGTGCGCAAAATTAGTTGGCATAGCCATTATAAATCTAACCTTATGTCACATAACAAAGAGTAGATTTCACCATCCTCATGTGGATCAGTGAATCAGTCAGCCTTTCAGACAGGTTACATTAAAAATAAAAAAATCAGGCTAACAAAGCATTCCATAAACTGTGAAATGTAACAATGTCAACCTTCTTAGTCTAATAGGATTAACTGTATTGTCTTAAAAGCATTTGCAGTTCAATAAACACTAGTTCATTCAGTTCACTGCGCAGTGAGAGGTAACATTAGCATACAAACAAGAGTCGTCTTCTTTCTTTATTATACAGCCCCCTAACAACCTAGTCATAGTATGTTATACTGGCCATACACCTATAGATGATCTGCAGACGTTCAATGGTCAGATGGAAAAAGTGCAACACATTCCTTTATCTACGCTAAACTGTGTCAATGGAGGAATCTCCCACTGGGCCAAGCTTCAGTATCTTGCTAGTGTGCCCCGCTGGCTGTCAAAATACCTGAACAATGCCAGCATCCAATCAGATTGTCCATGTATTCTGAGAGCCAGCAGAGCCGACTAGCAAGATACTGAAGCTTGGCCCAGTGGGAGATTCCTCCATTCACACAGTTTAGCGTAGATGGAGGAATCTGTTGAACCTTTTCCATCTGACCACAGAAAATCTATAGGTGTATGGGCAGGTTTAGTACCATGGCCTTGAAGATAGTTTGGTGCCCATGTGCTTAGGTGTGCATTGTAAAGGCCAAATGGCTACATTTCAGCATATGTTAAACTTACTAATGGCTACAAAATGCACAAATTATACCAAGAACATTACAGCAAAGAAAAACTCAGACCTGCAATCATTTCTTGAAGCTGCAGTGTTTTCATTGTGTGCATATTTTGCAGTGTTTACCTAACGCCCCCCCCTTCACAGTGGTGGTCAGGCAAGAACGCCCCCCTCCCTTACAGTGGTGGTCAGGCAAGAACGCCCCCCTCCCTTACAGTGGTGGTCAGGCAAGAACGCCCCCCTCCCTTACAGTGGTGGTCAGGCAAGAACGCCCCCCTCCCTTACAGTGGTGGTCAGGCAAGAACGCCCCCCTCCCTTACAGTGGTGGTCAGGCAAGAACGCCCCCCTCCCTTACAGTGGTGGTCAGGCAAGAACGCCCCCCTCCCTTACAGTGGTGGTCAGGCAAGAACGCCCCCCTCCCTTACAGTGGTGGTCAGGCAAGAACGCCCCCCTCCCTTACAGTGGTGGTCAGGCAAGAACGCCCCCCTCCCTTACAGTGGTGGTCAGGCAAGAACGCCCCCCTCCCTTACAGTGGTGGTCAGGCAAGAACGCCCCCCTCCCTTACAGTGGTGGTCAGGCAAGAACGCCCCCCTCCCTTACAGTGGTGGTCAGGCAAGAACGCCCCCCTCCCTTACAGTGGTGGTCAGGCAAGAACGCCCCCCTCCCTTACAGTGGTGGTCAGGCAAGAACGCCCCCCTCCCTTACAGTGGTGGTCAGGCAAGAACGCCCCCCTCCCTTACAGTGGTGGTCAGGCAAGAACGCCCCCCTCCCTTACAGTGGTGGTCAGGCAAGAACGCCCCCCTCCCTTACAGTGGTGGTCAGGCAAGAACGCCCCCCTCCCTTACAGTGGTGGTCAGGCAAGAACGCCCCCCTCCCTTACAGTGGTGGTCAGGCAAGAACGCCCCCCTCCCTTACAGTGGTGGTCAGGCAAGAACGCCCCCCTCCCTTACAGTGGTGGTCAGGCAAGAACGCCCCCCTCCCTTACAGTGGTGGTCAGGCAAGAACGCCCCCCTCCCTTACAGTGGTGGTCAGGCAAGAACGCCCCCCTCCCTTACAGTGGTGGTCAGGCAAGAACGCCCCCCTCCCTTACAGTGGTGGTCAGGCAAGAACGCCCCCCTCCCTTACAGTGGTGGTCAGGCAAGAACGCCCCCCTCCCTTACAGTGGTGGTCAGGCAAGAACGCCCCCCTCCCTTACAGTGGTGGTCAGGCAAGAACGCCCCCCTCCCTTACAGTGGTGGTCAGGCAAGAACGCCCCCCTCCCTTACAGTGGTGGTCAGGCAAGAACGCCCCCCTCCCTTACAGTGGTGGTCAGGCAAGAACGCCCCCCTCCCTTACAGTGGTGGTCAGGCAAGAACGCCCCCCTCCCTTACAGTGGTGGTCAGGCAAGAACGCCCCCCTCCCTTACAGTGGTGGTCAGGCAAGAACGCCCCCCTCCCTTACAGTGGTGGTCAGGCAAGAACGCCCCCCTCCCTTACAGTGGTGGTCAGGCAAGAACGCCCCCCTCCCTTACAGTGGTGGTCAGGCAAGAACGCCCCCCTCCCTTACAGTGGTGGTCAGGCAAGAACGCCCCCCTCCCTTACAGTGGTGGTCAGGCAAGAACGCCCCCCTCCCTTACAGTGGTGGTCAGGCAAGAACGCCCCCCTCCCTTACAGTGGTGGTCAGGCAAGAACGCCCCCCTCCCTTACAGTGGTGGTCAGGCAAGAACGCCCCCCTCCCTTACAGTGGTGGTCAGGCAAGAACGCCCCCCTCCCTTACAGTGGTGGTCAGGCAAGAACGCCCCCCTCCCTTACAGTGGTGGTCAGGCAAGAACGCCCCCCTCCCTTACAGTGGTGGTCAGGCAAGAACGCCCCCCTCCCTTACAGTGGTGGTCAGGCAAGAACGCCCCCCTCCCTTACAGTGGTGGTCAGGCAAGAACGCCCCCCTCCCTTACAGTGGTGGTCAGGCAAGAACGCCCCCCTCCCTTACAGTGGTGGTCAGGCAAGAACGCCCCCCTCCCTTACAGTGGTGGTCAGGCAAGAACGCCCCCCTCCCTTACAGTGGTGGTCAGGCAAGAACGCCCCCCTCCCTTACAGTGGTGGTCAGGCAAGAACGCCCCCCTCCCTTACAGTGGTGGTCAGGCAAGAACGCATTTAGTCTTGTTTAGTCCCACGAGGGGTACAAAAAGAAAAACCAAACCAAGCCAATATGGCCAGCTGTACAAACAGCTAAAAGTGGGTGGCTCAACCACAGCTTATAGGACCCCTAGACACCTCTGTAGGAGCCCCTGCAAGGGCTGGTCTAGATAAGTCTCTAGAATGAGCTGTGGAAGGTGGCAGCACATGCAATACATCCCCCCATGCCCTTCTGGTAGTATTAGAAGACAATGATGGCCTAATCGTTATTTATCATAAAAACACCATTCATATGTTAGGAACAATGGGATGTGCAGCCCATGGATGACAGGTCCTCTTCAAACGCCTGACAAAGCCGGGCTCCCTGTGCTCAGACCTTCTGCGACTCTTTAGCCTGGAGGAAGGCCGCTATGCCCGGGCCTGCAGAACCCAATAGGCCGGCTCTCCCACTCCGGGCCACACTCACCTCATTCGGTCACTTCAGTGGTGCAGAGCGCCCCCCACAGCGAAAACACGAGTCAGCGCCTTCAGCTGCTCAGTCAGCCGGTCGTCGGCGGGGCTGGAGGGGAGATGATTCCGGCCGGCGGTTCCGCTCTACACAAGCCCAGCTAACGGCCCGCTCCGGTTACACACCTTCGCCATTTTGGTTTCCCGCGGAGCGCACAATGCATTGTGGGAGCAAATACAAAACAGACTTCTCCAACCCACCGAGCGCATCTGTAGAGGGAGGGAGGAGGACTGCCTGTATCGGTCACATGACGACTAGGCGGTGTGGAGGCCATCTTTGATGAGGTTAATCTGCCACTCTTTGGGTGGATAAGGCAGGTTTGCTAGACAAAGGGCTGCGATGGCTTGTACCTGGGGTTGTCATTGTCCTGGAATATTCATTCGTTGGCGTATTTATTCAGCAGAAGCATTTAAAATGCTCTTTTTAAAGCAGTTTAATGAAAATAGATTTTTTTTTATTTTAAATAATACATGGGAAATTGCTCATGTGTGAGCTTACAAATGTATTCTGATTTGTTTTTTTGCCTCCTTTTTATTGTTTTTACATGTATTGTAATTAGATATGTGTGGCCTTGCACACTTGCTCTCTATACATTTTATATATTGCTTTATTGTAAAGAAAATGTATTATCTTTTAGATTGTTATAGGAAAGAGATCGGTTTAATGTAAGTATCAAAATGTGTGAAATCCCAGCTACGGGCATGTTAGACCGCCTTCATTGCCAGACCATTTTTCAGTTTTCAGTGCAAAAAAAACGCACTTTGCGCAGAAAATTGTTGCAAGTACAAATGTTTAGGCATTCTCATGTTTATTTATTTTGTTTGTATTGGTATGACACAAAAAGGTTGACAAAAAAAGCCAAACCTGACACATTCCACGCAAAACAACTTTCTGCGTAAAGTGGTGCATTATCTGACAGAAATGCAGGGGTGCCAATATTTTTGGCCATGACTGTAAATCTTAAAAATGCATTCAAGTACCTTAACTACTAACAAAAATGTATCCTATCTGTGTATCACTCGGCTGTAGATCCTCAAATCATCTCTGAATTTATGCCGACACTGTCCTTCCTTCTGGAGGGTGGCTACACTTTTCTTCCCCATGGTCCCTGTGTGTGTTGTAAAGTGGCCAACATGCCAAGCTTGCTCCTGTGATGGACTACAATCTCATGTTTAGTTTACTGCCAACAGATACTTCTATATAATTGCCAGCTTTTTATTCTTTGCATACCTTTTTTCCCCCTCCCCATTCTTCTCACAGTGGCCATTTCTACTGGGGCCAGATTGCTATATCTCCAGTGGTGAACCTACTGGGAGTGCAGCCGGTACGGCCGCCCCAAGGCTAGGGGGGCTCACTGACAGGGACGAAGTGGGCAGGGGGTCAGGATCTCTCTAATGCCCTGCAGCAGCATACGAAAGGCCGGGCAGCACGGAGGCTCCTGGGCTGTCAGTCACTCTTCCAGTAGCATAGGGGGGTGCTACGGGGGCCCATATACCGCCTGCAATTTATATGCCCCGAAAACAATGCAAGCGGTATACAGGACACACCGCCGGATCACCTCTTTCCTGATGCGGGCACTGTGTCACATGCCCTGCCCCCTTCAGACAGTGTGGCCAGCATGGTGTCGGGCTCTGACAGCACTGCAGTGTATAAGGTAAGTCACTGAGTTGTTGAAGGGGGGTGGGGTGTTAAGCCCAGAAACTGCAAACAGTGCGCTGTGTGGGAAGGGTTGGCCCGAGAAAAATCTTGCACCAGGGCCCTTTGTTCCTTAGGTCTGTCACTGTATATCTTACTTTACTTCCTGGAACTCTGGCACATGTGACTAGGACATGTGACCATGCACATCATATTAAAGGAGGAAAATGCCTTTCCCTGAGATCTCATGAGATTTCCCAGCAATGCTCTGCTGATGCAACCTTCCCAGGATGCATTGCTTGGGCACAGATTACATCACTAATGCCCAAGATAACCAGGAAGTAGAAAAACAATAATTGTTAGTAAAAGCAAAATATGTTTGTTTAACTAATGAATGTAAGATGTTTTCATATTATGTGATTTTTAGTGAAAGGGGGTAAAGGTCCTCTTTAAAGACAATGTTGATGCACTTTCCTATTGTTGGTATTGAATATAGAGATTTGTAAATTAGCTACTAGAGGGGGCTCTCAGTGGTTCAGTGCAATTTTTCTCTCTCCCTGTTAACAATTGTTCATACACTGCTTGGCCAAGCGAATGCAACCACCTGGATTTGGCTAAGCAAATAGGTCAGAGCCTTCCATTGGGTAATTACTGCAGTGATTAATATGTTTAATCTGGCAACAACAACAACAAAAAAAAACGGCCCGAAACGCATCAAAAAACACGGCAAAAACGCGCCACAACCCACTGCACTGCGTGTGCAGAAACCTGAGCGGATCTGCTCTGCATTTGGTGTGAACAAGGCCTGACCTGAATATACTGAATGGCCATGTTTTTCCATCAATGGATTTTTTCTTCCCTGATGGCATGGGCATATTTCAAAATGTCAGTGCTAGGATTCATCGGGCTCAAATTGTGAAAGAGTGGTTCAGGGAACATGAGACATTGTTTTCATAGATGGATTGTCTGCCACAAAGTCCAGACCTTAGGGCTTGTTCACACCAAATCCAGTGCGTTCCAGCACTATTTTTTGCGATCGCACCGGACCGCAGGTATTGCTGTGCCACGCGTTCTGGTGCGGGTGTTCTGTAGGCAGGAGGCGTGGCTGAGGTGCCGCTGACTTGAATGCACCACCATGCCCCCTCCCGCCTCGGAACGATGGGAGGCTTTCTCTATGCAATCCAGTGCGTTCCAGCCACTAACTGGCTGAAACGCACTGGATTTGGTGTGAACAAGCCCTTAACCCCATTGAGAATCTTTGGGATGTGCTGGAGAAGACTTTACACAGTGGTCCGACTCTCCCCTCATCACTACAAGATCTTGATGAAAAATGAATGCAACTCTGGATACAAATACATGTTGTGATATTGCATAAGCTTATCAAAATGAAGCCACAGCCATTGCGTGCTGTAATCAAAGCTAGAGGTGGTCCAACAAAATATTACAGTGTGTGACTTTTTTTCGCTAGGCAGTGTATATCAACCTTGACGAAAGGGCATTGCATTTAACCTTCTTGGCGGTATTCCCGAGTGTAGCTCGGGGTTAATTTTCTGTACCATAAGCTGTAACCCAGAGCCACACTCGGGAATACACAGCACGTCTCTTACCTTTTCCCTCAAGCCGCATTGTATCCTCGGGCCGATGCGGGCATCCGACTGCTGGGTTCCGTCCCTTGCGAGCGTCCGTGTCGCAGGGGGGCGGAACCGGCGGGAGATTCAAAAGAAGAAAAAAAAGTAAAATAAATGGAACGAAAAAAGGAAAAAAAAAAAGAAGAAAAAATCATACCGTCAGGGAGGTTAATAGGGTTGATTTACTAAATGAGATAGAGCATGTTCACCTCTGCAAAGAGGGATTTTTGATTGCATATGATAAGAGCTTCACCATATTCACTATAGTAATTAAACATTTCCTTGCAATGTACAAATTCACTGTGCTAATTAACAGCCTAATCTACTTTGGTAAATCAATGCCAATAAGTCAGTTGACTCATTGGGGCTGATTTATGAAGCCCAACACGCACACGCGCAG